>NC_083648.1:5099620-5132120 GCF_963576545.1 Limanda limanda | reverse complement strand
TCTCTTTGGGTCTCGACTTCTTACCTGACATCTGGGTTGAGGATCTTCATTATTAGATGAAGTTGCAAACCTGAATTCCAGTCATTCTCATGTCCACTACGCAGAGAGAGAAGTAGGAATGAGGTTTTAATCATTTGTTTTGCTCCACTGCTCTGGTCTGGTTAATCTGGTTTTGTTCTGAATCCTGGTTTTTAAACCTTCTGGAATTTCTCTGGAACCTGAGAGAAGCCGTCAGGTCTGACAAGCTTTACCACTTTTCCACCAGGGCAGGTCCAGGGCCTAAACTGGTTCCAGTTCTCTGTGTTTCGACGGCCAAAGAACTGGCTCTCGATCACAAAATCTTGTTTCAGGGCGGCAACAAGTCTTTGCTGGTCTAGAAGAAAGAACCGCCTATAGGTGCACATCGGTAGGAGAGGACATAAATGTTGTGTGGTATTCGGCTGAGGTCTAAGGCAAATTAGACTTAGCTTAGAAGAAAAAGCCTGAGAGCAAAGACCGCGAGAGAAGGCTGGAAAATCAAACTAGTTCTTAAAAGGTTCATCAGTTGAACCAGCTCTGAAGTAGCATTAGCACTTGGTTCACTTTTGGTGGAAAAGTTTTTTTTTGTGATGTTAATTCCATCACTGGTAGAGGAGAATCCACAGAGAAGTGTCAGGCTGGTTTAGTGTCTTTCAGCTCATTGTTTTAGTTTTATTCCTCCAACTTCACTGAGTTGTCGTCATCTTTCCATTAGCTGCACTTCTTATCTTTTGAGTGTTGTGTTGTGTTGGAGCTGATCCCAGCTGCTAATGTGTGAGTCGGGCTGACCTATAAAGACAAATAGTCATGTTGTTGATCATTGTGGAGCATTAAACTGCTAAAAACACAGATATGTATTGTAGTGTAGCAAAAATGGGGTAAATGTGGTATTTACATTGAAATATGTTATGTTTAATCCACCTTGATTCAGTTTCCAGAGATGGAAGATGCCGCTGTTTCCTTCACGATTAAAGAAGAGAGTCCAGATGAGCCGCTGTGGATCAGTGACACCGCTGGACCCATGGGTGAGTTGTTAGAAAGTGGATTTTATACATTTTAAAACCTATTTTTGAAGATAACAGATGAATTCCCTCCACTCCTGCTTCCTGCAGGTGGTTCTGTTCTCTACTCCCACCCAGGTACCGCTGGGGGGGGCCAGCAGCTGGAGGAGGGCCGTCACTTATCCCATCCAGAGGTCGCCAGGCTAAAACCGTCCGAGTTCAGCGACTTGTACTCGGGTCATCACGCAGGACAGATCAGCGGCCTTCACTTCACTGTGAAGACGGAGAAGGAGGAGGAGCTATCGGGCTTCGGTCAGGACGGGTGTCAGCACGGCGGCGGGAAGCAGAATCAACTCGCCGCTGACTTTTCCATCGACGAGCGAGAGAATCAACTCTGGTCGTCGATCATCGAAGGCAACGACATTGACGCTGGGTTTCCCGACTTCTCCAGCATGGTGGAGGAGTATTCCAGCTCGTTCCCGGAGCACTCGGACGCTGCTGTGGTTTCCAGCAGCAGCAAGTCCGCCGGCGTCCAGCAGGCGTCCTCTCAGAGGCCGTGCAACGGGGTCTACGGCGCAGAGTATCAGAAGGACGTCCCTCAGGCGTCCGGGTTTCAGAGCCGAGCTCCGGGCGCCCTCCCACCGCCGGACCGGCAGAAGGAGCCGCTGTACTCGCAGAGGAACCCGTCTCACGCTGCTCACCTGAGGCCGCCGGACGAGCACGCCGAGCGGGACGCCACGCCCGGAGACCGACCGGCCGTGACTCACTCCCACAGCACGTTCACACCCAGCAGCTACCACAACCCCCACAAGGCGTTCTCGGCCGCGGCCCGGGGCTACGTCTGCCTCCAGTGCGGGAAGACGTTCAGCCGCCTGCACCAGTTCAAGCTGCACCAGCAGAGCCACCGGAGGAAGCGGGCGTTCTGGTGCACGGTGTGCGGCAAGAGCTTCCAGTGCTCCTCCCACCTCAGCATCCACTACCGCACGCACACGGGCGAGAAGCCGTTCGGCTGCGGGCAGTGCGGGAAGAGGTTCACGCAGCAGAGCAGCCTGCGGGTCCACCAGCGCACGCACAGCGGCGAGCGGCCCTACAGCTGCTCGCAGTGCGGGAAGACCTTCATCCTGATGCACCACCTCAAACGCCACAGAATCATTCACACCTACAGCTGAGGGCCGGAAGGAAAGGACCTCTGAGACTAAATCAAACTTACTCTCATTCTCTTACCCTTGACTTTCTATATTAATGCATATTTCCCTATGCAAAAACCATCTGGATGGATTTTAACCTTTCCTTTTTTTTTTAAATGCTTCTTTTATGATTATCAGACTTGTGAAATTGCATCGCAACCTCAAAACACGTCAGCTTTTTTTTCTTAGGACACTTCCAAAGCTAGCGAATCCAAAAAAAACAATTCAACATAAAACCTGTAGATTTCCTGCGTAAAAGATGTAGAAATTAGCTTTTATTTATTTCATCTCATACTCATCAACTTCTCCTTTACAGCCACACGTGGGTTTTTTGCTTTCAACGCTCTCAGGTTCATGTTCCGGGGTCAACTTTGTATAAAAAACAACATTAAAAAAAAGCCTGATTATTGTTCAACGTTTAATTTCCCATGAACGTTTCCCCCGAAACCTCTCTTTGCTAATTCTTTTGATTTATATTAAAAGCATTGTTAAAATCAACAGCTGAATTTCCTTTGACTGAAAAAGAATAAAAACTAAATATCCACAATCTACATTTTAAGAAGGTGGATCCAGTGAAATTTTGGGACTTTTGTTGATTAAATGACGATTAATTGATTTTATCAGAATTGTTTTAGATTAATTTACTTTGAATTGACTCATGAGTTCATCCACGGCTCAAACTGCGGCGTCATTGAAGGCTGCAGGTTTGTGGCAGTGGAGGATGAGATGGCACCAGGGGGCAGTGTAACTCGTCTTTAGTCATGACAGTGCAGGAAGGAGATGAGACTCCATCAGTTTCAGGAACAGGAACAGCAGGTTTGAAGTTCCTGTTTACTTTCATAGGAACTACCTGAGTGTGAACTTTAGAGGTTTGACGGTTTGAAGCTGTTGGATATTGGAGATAAACTCAGTTTCACTCTTCAGTCGGTTCTTCTCACTTCTCACTGGAGATCGAACCCACTCACCAAAGTTACACAGAACAGACGCTCAGGGAATTGAAACCTTCTCCATGTTCTCACTCAGCAAAGCAGCAAACTCGTTTTGAAGCTGAAGTTTTAAGGTTAAGAAAATTACACAGTGTTGCTTTAAAAGTTTCCCCCTCCTGAGCTCAGTCTGGTTTCATGTGAATTTACAATCAACACGTTGCTGAGAGAGAAACTTTGTCTTCCTGTGAATGCGATATCTCAACGATGCCTTGAGGGAATCTCTTCAAATTTGGTAGAAACATTCAGGAATGATGGATGAACTGATTCGATTTTGGTGCTTGAGGGTCAAAGGTCAAGGTCACAGTGACCTCACATTGGACTCACTGATAAATTGATAAATTTCAGTGGCCAAAGGTCAAGATGGCTTCAAACACCCTGTTTCTTTTTGTCTCTTGAATGTGACATCTCAAGAGAGCTTGAGGGAATTTCTTCAAGATAAAGTGATAACGTTTCAGTCGTCAAAGGTCACAGGGACCTTATGAATCTGGGAAAAACAGTATGTCGATATATGTACAAGTAATGCAGTAATTGTGCTCTTGCCTGAACTTTAATTATATTTCCGCTGCGTGTTTCACTAAGGAATCTTAACATCAACACGTTTAGTTTGGTATTGACACAGCTCCACAGGTGATAGAGGACAGTGTAAACACTGCTCTGGAACAATGTGTCCTGCAGGAGACTCTTCCTTGTTATGAGATGATTTATGGGATGATTTATGGACGGTCACTGACACTCTGGTGTTTACAGGAGCGAGAGGAGGAAGTGAATGTGTTGAAGTTGATGATTTCCACTGAGGATCCGTACAGGAGTTTGTTATTTAGCCTTTAATGGATGAACCCATTTGTTCATTATCTATACAGTTTATCATTTCAGGAGTTGGAGGGGAGCTGAAGCCAGACACAGAGAATATTTCATGGATCTTGATTTAAAAAGAAACTGACATATTTAGTGGACTGATATTCATGAGTCTGTGCGATTTGGTGCAGATCCAAATAACACAACATCCGTACATCGAGGAGTTTGTGTACAACCATAAGTGGAACCTGCACATCCACAGGAGGAGCCGGTCGTTACCGATAGCTTCCCTCCACCACAGGGAATGAGCGGGTTCATTCTGTGCAGACACCTGGGACCTGATCATCCGCTGCAGGCAAAAGACACGGCTCATAAAAATTCTCACAACCTTGTAAGGTCATAAACACAGAAACCCCCGAGCGTCACGGAAAATGTTTTCCCCATTTGCTTTTCGGAGGACCAGGAAGGGGCCAAGTGGCAGCGTGGATATATTTAGGATCAGGAAGTGGGTGCAGGCCGTGTGGTGGAGAGAGGGTTAGGGTTAGTGAGAGAGTGAGGGGAAAGAAGCTGAGAGCAGAGAGAAAGGAAAGCTGCAGACATGGTGAAGGTCAAACTGGCGGTAAAAATGTCAACCATCGTGATGCTGCTGTTGTTTCCCAGAGGAACAGCCGCCTGTGTTTTGAATTCCTCCGCCCGGTGGTGTTTTAACGGCTTCATCTCAGACACTGAATGTTAAACACGACACTGGATGAATAAAGTTTGCACGACACAGCCCAGGATACTGTACCTTTTGGTCTGGTGCTTCCGGTTAAATCTCACTGCTACAGCATCTCGGACAACACTCGACTTTCATGATAATCTGTCCAGCAGCTTTTCTGCTAACAAACAAACGCTGATGAAAATCCCCTTTGCAACTAGGATAATTTCTCCCTTCATTTATTAAAACAAATGCCACCTTTTCCACCTAAGAGCCTGTTGTATCTGCAGTTTGCATGGATTTGCAAACTGCCTATAATAAATGAAAATGCTCCTGTGCAGCATGGGTGTTAGGTTTTGGTTATTTGATTAACAAATGTATTTAAAGAAGCAGTATCCAAACACAACACAGTTAAATAACATTGGTGTTACGATCAGATTTGACACATCTGGGGAAAAAAACACTCCTAAATCCACTTCATTTGTTTTATTGGCAAACAAACATGTAACCACTCAAATTACACTATTAACTTTATGAAATAGGCTGGATTTCTTCTTTTTTGAATCGGGTCTCGAGACCATGAGCAGCTGAAAGGTCTCGTACATCCCACAGCTACAAAACACACCGTGACCTTTCCCTTCCGAACGTAGCTCACAAAGACAACACTGTTTTCACGTGGAGACTTTTTTATTTAGGAAAAGAAGATCCCCAGTGTCTACAGTCTTCAGATCAGTACCTCCAAGAGAAAGCACAAGCAGCCTGTTGGTTAACAGTGATGAGAAGTGCAGGTTCCAATCCAATCTACACACTTTGGTAACTGCTACATGCAGGAAATCCTCCCTCACTTCAACTCAATGTCCATCAGACACGAGATATATTATCAAAACAAATAAAAAAACACTACATAAATACATTTTGTTTAAATATCTTATAAAATTTTACACCTTCTTTAGAGCAGAAGCAACGATGAAGAAATGCAGTGATGAGTTGGTTTTTTTAAATCCGAATTGGAATATTACAGTTTTCTCGATGGTGGTTAATTAACATGCCAGGGAATGTAAAGGACCTGAAGCAATAAATATTTTAGAATCTAAGTTAGAATCTGCAAAAACACCTAAAAATGATCAATGAATAACAAATGGAGGAATGTATTTAAAAAAGAGGAGCACGGTTCAAGATCTTAAGACCTGATGCAGTGAGTGGAAACTGTTCCGAAGTCGTTAATGAAGCTCGGCAGGTTTGAAGTAGAGATTTTGCAGCGTTCTATCGATCATGGTGAGAATCTTCACGCTGAGATGGGGCGATGGGAGCTGATCTGGGACCAGGCGCCGAGGCTCAGAAGCTGTTGTTGTTGCTGTGGTGCTCCATCCGAGCCACGATGGTGGTCACCAGCTTCTCCAGCTGCTCGGCCCGCTGCCGGCCCGTCTCCAGCACCTCCTCGTGGTTGGCCCTCTCCAGGCTGTCGTAGTCCATCACCGAGCGGTTGCTGATCAGCGACAGGGCGAAGCAGCGGATCCCGGCGTGGCGAGCGACGATGACCTCGTGGACGGTGCTCATCCCTGCAGGGAGAAGACAGAGAGAGTGTTTTAGGACTTTATAGGAATTAAAGTATCATAAATAACGGCAGAAATAGCATGAAATAATTATTATATCGGTGCACAACGTATGAATAACCTGGATTTGCCCAAAACAAGTGTTTCCCATCCCATTTCATCTCTTTATTATAATAGATAACTGAATAACTGACTGTCAGGATATTTTACTGTTTCACAATACACAGATATATGAGCAGTAAAATATAAAATCACATAAATTGGTACAAATGACACATGACCATGTTATTTACTCATTAAATATGATAGTAGCTTTTTAATCTGACACTAGAGTGTAAGAAGTGAGTTTATTAGTGATAAAGTAATATTACTTTAAATACTATTAATACTTCATGGTAGGAATGAGTTTGTGAAAAGACTTTGTTAAATGTAAAGAATTATGATATTTAGGAGGGCAAGGACCGAACCCTTACTTCTGATTGGCTTAGCCTGAATACTCTAGCCAATCATCTCTCTTCTTGTCTTGACCCAACCCACACAGAGGCCGGGTGGGGGGGGTCTTAGTCCACATGCTTTTTGAATGACCCGTCCTGTGACTCGCTTCCTTCTGTTTTAGTCATTTGTGTGTGTTTTCGTGCACGTGAGCTTGTATTATTACCTCATGACCTATAAATGCACTGAATGAGGATTTTTTTTATCGTTTGGTTAATGGGTAACTTAAGGTTAAAGGGTTAGTTTAAGGGAAAAGATCATTGTTAAGAGGCCTGAGACCGACTGATGACCATTCTATCTGTGTTTGTCTCAGAGATTCATCGACTCACCCACAGCGTCGGCGCCCAGGCTGTGCAGCATGCGGCACTCGGCGATGGTCTCGAAGGACGGGCCCCCGAGGACGCAGTACACTCCCTCCTTCAGGAAGTCGTTGAACCCAAGCTCCGCCCCCACATCGTGGGCCAGCTGCCGGAGCTCGCGGTCGTAGGCGTCAGACATGCAGGGGAAGCGAACGCCAAACCTGAGGGGAGGAGGAGGAAGAGGAGGAGGAGGAGGAGGAGGAGGATGTTGAATCAAGTACAAGTCATATCTACACAGCGGTGGAACTGAAATCCCCCAGATGACACAAGTAGGGTGAGAACACAAAGTTTCACAACCCTACACACAAAGAGGAGGACGTGTTTTGACGACAGCACTCATGACCACCGAGAATTAGCAGCTCTGTCATGGCCGGATTCCCCTGAAGTGTGTGAATCACCTTCTGCTCCTCATCCTGTTTCTTCACAGGAAGTCATTAAATCAGTCTCCACTTCCTCTCGCTGTCGGTTTGGTTTAACTTCAGGGGAGCTGGCACGCTTCCATCTTTACAAACTGTCTACAGTAAATTAACTCTGCAGCCTCAGGTAGATTTGTCTGTATAAATGACTCGGTCTGTTCTGATTCTCTGAGGATCCTTGTTGGTCAAAGCGTCTCTGTGAACAACAGACACTCTTGTTGACGGCAGCATCCGATGCGTCAGAGCCACATGTTGCAGTTCAGAGTGGGAGCCTTCAGATATGCACATAATTCAACAGATGATAGGGGGTGGGGGGGGCTTTGAACAGTGGAGCAACTGTCTGCTTGAAATTGGAAGAAAAATAGAACTTGGTTTTATCTCCAGAGGGGAAATTCAAATGACAAGTTTTTTTTGCTTTATTGAGAAGATGCAACCTTCAGGCAGAGTTTACAAATCATGTTTTCTTTAGCGTCCTGAACGACTGAGGAGTCTCTGTTCCAGTGAGAAGTTTGGTCCAAATCCAAATTATACGGGAAATAAACTTGTTTCTCTGATCGTTTCACTGTCACCACAAGCAGCTTTAAGGTCACGTCCCCCCCCCCCCGCGTTCATCCCTCCAACCCACCTGTCGTCGTTGGGTCCGGCCAGCGGGTTGACTCCGGCGAACCCCGGCATGTTGATGTGGTCCTTGAGGATCATGACGTCTCCCACCTTGTAGTCCTGGTTGAGACCCCCGGCCGCGTTGGTCAGGATCATCGTCTCCACGCCCATCAGCTTGAACACGCGCATGGGCAGAGTGATCTGGAGAGCGCCGGGTAGATTTGTCAATTTAGCCTCTTAGTTGTGGGGTGTGGATCGATGGTCAAATATCGATACTTCAGATCTCAAACATTTTCTGTTCTACGATCAATATTTGCGTTATAATTTGGGGTAAATTTGTATTTTTGTGGTGGAGTGTCACTACGCAATGAGGACGAGATATTATCTGGTGTGTAATGCAAGCGGCTGAATAAAGAGGAAGAGGAGGAAAGAGGTTCTGCTAGTGAGTCCTTTAACGCTGGTATAGAGAGAGTGTGTGTAATGTTAGCTTGTGTTTTGGCATCGGCAATAACACCCTTGGTTTTACTTGGTTATACGGATTGGAGAGGATATCAATGGTATCGAACTTCACTGTATTTTAATGCTGAACGTTTCACGATCCAAGTAAACACCTCCGCTTTAAAACAGAGACTAAATAAGAACACGGTAGGATTAGGAAACATTTCCCGAGGGAACTTGCCTGTTTATAATCGGGCCACAAGCAGAGAATAAAATACTTCCACTGACACGAGAACATCTGAGGCAGGAAGATCATTTCCATGTTTACAGCCTCAGGTTGTTTTCACCGAACAGGAATGAAAACAAGCTGCTGATATCTCAGACTCTGATAACTGCGTCCAGACACCAGCTGAATACACACTTACAGCAGATGATCAACACGGACACACAACCTCTCGCTTGCTTCTCGCCGAGCAGATCGTATTTTATTTGTTCAGGTTTTGAGAAAGTTTTTTGTTTTCGGGGAATCTGCCAGAAAACTCTGAGATCCACGTGAGAACCACTGAGCAGCTTTGTCTCTGCAGATAACGGAGAAACAAAGTAGTCTCAGGACTGATAACTGTGATGCTTCCCACACCTGAAGGACAAACATCTGCGTCTGAGTTTTGGAAAAGTAAGTTTGAGATGTTTTCAGCAGCATGAACAGCTCATTTATCTTCATTGTACTAGTTGTGGCACAATTTCTCAAGGCCAATATCTCAAAACCGTAGACTTATACCATTAGGATTAAGAGGGAGGGTTATTTATATTGTTTAAAATCATAATATAAAGGGAACAGAGGATTTCAAATATCCTCCTGCAGAGTTAAACTGGTTTTCTGAGATTCGCTGACGAGCGTATGGAGCTTTTCCTGCCAGTCCACTGGTAAAATGTCTAATTGAGGTCATGTGAAGACAGAGTGAGGAAGAAGAGGAAGAAGAGGAGCCGCAAACAAAGAGACAGATTTGTCTTTCGGGCGATAAGGACCGAGGCTGGTGTAGATGTCCTATAAACAAAAATCGAGGATAATTTCTATGTCCTTCCTCCTGCTGCTCTACCGAGGCTCCGCCCCTCGTCTGATCGTTCTGGACATTTCACTGACAATATCGCGATGACTTCTTCATACGTGAAAGCGAAACTCCGGTAAATGTTCGGACATTTTCCGTTAATGTCTGAAAACGGCTTCAAAGACTTTTATTTTGACAGGGACGTGCACAATCTGTGTGTGTTTGCTTTCATCCCACGCTGCTCACAAGTCATCTGAGACCTGCTCTTATGAGTGCATCTTTAAATGTACTGAGGTTACAACATGTTGTGTCTTGTTCACACACAAGGACAGATGTGGTGCCGACTCGAGGACACGTGTTGTGTAGTCGTGTAGTCGACACACCAGTTATCGACCAGGTGTAGATTTGAAACTCACCTTCTGGATGGGGTAGCCCTCGTAAAGGTGGAATCTGCCCTGCATGCAAACACATGGTTTCCCTTTCAAGGTTCCAAACACCAGCTGTCCAGCATGACCATGCACTGCAACACACACACACACTGTTAGACAACTGGAACACACACACACATACAGATTAACAGCTGTGTTTTCCCAGACAGGGTGTGTCTACCTGTGCTCCGTGGGAAATTGGGAATGTCGCTGTACTTGAAGACCTGCGGGTCCTTGAGCATCTTGGCCAGCCCCCCCATCCCTGAGCCGCACACGATTCCCACGGTCGGCCGCACTTGTGTGTTGGACATGAGCCAGTCCGCTGTGGCACTGCACTCCGCATAGCTGTCCCTGAGACAGGCAGGAAAACAAAGATCAGCGGGAGGAACTCATGGAGTCATATTTACTGCCTGGATTATATTATATCATAATATTATATTACACGCCAGGATAAAAGTCATATAAGAGACAAAAAGCTCGGTTTAAGAGGAAGTGTAAATGAATGATGTTCTCGTTTATAACCAGCAAGTGACAAGGAGGAATATGCGATTTAACAGGTGGAATTCAGGAGGCGTGGATATCCTGTCTTGGTAATACCGAACTGGAATGAAAATCTTTACTGGTATTGTGTAATATTTACACAAACGCACACAAACAAACCCTCATTCTATCCCGTTGTGTGCGTGTGGAGTCACGAGGTTTGACTGGTTCTATTGTAGTTCAGTGCGTCACGTTCACATCAGGCCGGGAAACTCAACACACCTTCATGATAAGTATTTTCTCAAACAAACACACACACACACACACTGTTGACACTATCTGAGCCACCGTTTCCCTCTGGCTGTAAACCCAACCTCGCACTCAATACACATCATTTCATTTCAACTGTATTCATCCCAAGGAGTCAGTTTAACCACAAAGTTAAAAAGTGATTACTGGGCTGATAAAGGACCAGTTGTAAGAGCTGCAGCTGAAACAACATGAATCCTGTCGGGGTCACATATGAAAGAAAAACGCTGAAGGAAGAAATCAGGTCAAACACACAATGAGTGTTGTTGGAACTACACACGTGTCACATGTCGTTTCCCATTCACTCATGTCACACACAGAAATACTTTCAATGTTATCTTCAGCATCTAAGAATCTGTTTCCTGGTCAATTCACACAGTTTTTAAAGAAGTAAAAACACTTTTCAACATTTAACTCTAAACTGGAATGAGATTCTCACACCAGTGTCATAGGATATTGATGATATTCGAGTCTTTGAAAACATATTGTATATATATATAGATATATATATTCGACATATGGAGAAATTGTTTGGTTTTTCTGTGCTGTAATTCCTTATTCCTCCTCAGCGTCACATCAGAATTAGAATCAGAATTCTTTAAATTGCCAAGTATATTTACACATACAGGAAATTGCCTTGGTGTGGTTGGTGCATTTGACATAAAACAACAATTGGACAAAAAACAACAACATATACAGTAAGATACAATAAGTTATGCACAATAAGGTGTGAGTTAATCTGTTTGGATTTAATTGATTTGGTTTATATTTGACAGTTTAACCAAAAACTTTACGCTAAATAGCTACAAATAAAATGAAAACTGAACAAACAACCAACCACGTGGTTTATTATCATTAATAATATTATTATTATTATATTGTGCCTCATTTTTATTAAGTGCAGAAGAAACTGGATTAAGTAGCATCCTGATCGGGTGTATGACTTATTTCTGTCCTCCTTCTTTATAAAGATCAAAGTAATAAACTAGTAATAGTGGAACCCCCCCCCAACCCCCCCAGTAACCGACCCCTCAGACTAACGTGGTGATGACTCAGGGTCTGAAGAGCTTTCTGGGACCAGTTCAACCTCCCAGCAGCCGGTGGGACGTTCAGTGTCTCGCTTTACTCATAACGTGAATCCGGTGGTGAGTGCATGTACAGAATGAATCACCTAACACCTTCCTGTGTGTGTCTGTCTGTCTGTATGTGTGTGTGCATGTGTGTGTGTGTGTGTGTGCGTGTGTGTGTGTGTGTGGTTGGGGGTGGGGGCTGGCGAGGAGAAATGATGCCGGGTTGCATTCGGTGCCCACTAGGGATTTTTTTCCCATCTGTCCGGACTGCGCGCTCTTTATTACCGTTAACCTTATAATTAAACTGTTCCTGTTCCGCGCCCTCGCTACGAGGCGGGAGCGCGCTTCTTTCAAATGAACAGTTCAATAATATGAAGAAGACATTTCACAACATTAATACACATGTTTCACCAGAGAGACCAGAGCACAAGTGAGGTTTCCGGTTTGAAACGAGCCACAAGGGAACATGTGAGGAGTCCAGGACGCGCACCCGGCCAAATGCAGACATGTGATTAAATGATTATATGCAACAGGATCAGAAACCTTCTTCTTTTATAGTTATAGTTATTAAAAGTTAATTAAATTCCAACTCACCCGCAGACAGACTCGGACATGAGGAAGATGGACGCGTGGTGCTGATGGAGTGCTCAGGTTGATCCGTGTTAAACTGACTCTTTACCCGGGTCTCTGATGGAACTGGTCCCCGGTTTGCACGTCCATACACCCCCCCCCCCCCCCCTTCCACGCCTCATTGGACACCTCCCCCCGGAGGTGCGTCACGCCGCAGCTCGGGCTCCCATTGGCTGCGGCGCAGGCGTGGATCGTTCATTTCCGACCCACTCGTGGTTACAGTGAAATGATGCGTTCACGGGCTTCTTCCAAAATAGGTTGGAATTTATGAGTAAGTGGTAATGAGGGAATTTTTCATTACTCAGGATGTGTGGTTAAAAATTTCCACAAAAACGAAACTTACAAGGAAAATTACAGAATAATGGATATTAATTTGAATGCAACTTAGTTTTCCCTCTCGTGTAACTTACTTCTTTATTCTTTCCATTGTTATTATACTAGGCGCTGATCCTGAATTACTACAAATAGGCGACACTTTATATTTGTATTTTACGTCACTGCAATATTCATTTCTGTGTAATGCAACGGCTAACGTTAAATCCATTTCACTGTGTATATTCTGACACCGTGTATATTCTGTTTACACTGTATATATATTAGTACTTTTCCATTTATATTTATGCTTGATGTGTATTTTTTACTGTCCATTTTGCGGCTGCAACACAGAACATATTCGTGGGACTTAAAAATGATAATCTCATCTTATAAATATACATTTATTTTTACTATAGATAGATTTAATTCTCTATAGTTTTATTCTCTCTTCTGTATTATTATTAAGTAATAGAAAATACCTTGATACTGTTTAAGTATGCATTTAAGCTGCATTCTTGTTCTATTATGTCCTATTAGAATCTTTAAACTATAGTATTTTCGTTTAGTTTTAATTTATTTTCCTTATTTAGTCTATGACCGTTAATGAGTATTAGCTGTAGGAAATTCCCGACAGTACCTGAACATACAGAGAGACTCACACACAACGTGGACGTGTCGCGTTTGGTGCTGATGCAATAATCCTGCACGAAAACGATTCATGAAACTAAATACGTTCAAATCAAACATAAAACATCTTTTTGTTCACTGAGTTTGTGATGATTCATTAAACATTAGAGTGGAAACCCCCAAATACACACACACACACACACACACACACACACACACACACACACACACACACACACACACACACACACACACTACCACATCCTGATCTGATGAACAGGAACACAGCAATATAATTTAGGGTTGAAGATAGAAACCAGCTGTCGGTCTAGACACCTGGTTTTTAATTAGACACAATTTGCAGGGGTGTGTTTGTGTCTCTCTCTGTCTGTGTGTCTCTCTCTGTGTGTGTGTGTGTGTGTGTTTGTATGTGGCAGCAGACCACACAACCTCCATAGTACAAATTTAAAACACATTAGACGCTTTCACTACAATGGTGGACAACCAAGTTTCCAATCTTCTGACTCTTACTACATCTCTCAGAATGAACTTCCACATTCGACTGCTGATGGTTTAGGTTTTGGCTGAAGCTGTTCCTCTCTGGTCTGAGGGGGGTGCTGCAGGAGAGGGCAGGACTTCAATGTTTCAAGGGCTCATGAAATGTGTTTAGTGTGTGTTGACATTTTGGACTGAAGGGCGGAACTAGAGGAGAGCGAGAGAGAGAGAGAGAGACTGAACTGAGGGAGGTTCTGCTCTCGGAAAATGTATTTAAATTAATTTATAATTTAATTTAATTCATTTTAAATCGCCCACTAACATGTAAGTAGTTATAAACATCAGGTCGGGGAGTTCACAGTCTAATTCATGGAGCTCTGGCCGTTGGA
The DNA here is from genome assembly GCF_963576545.1 of Limanda limanda. Lineage (NCBI taxonomy): Eukaryota > Metazoa > Chordata > Actinopteri > Pleuronectiformes > Pleuronectidae > Limanda > Limanda limanda. The sequence goes on along the minus strand of NC_083648.1, from coordinate 5,117,789 downwards.
GCTTTGAAGCCAAAAGTTAATTAATATCTCAAGGAATCATTTTTATACTGGAATCAACAATTGACTTTACTGGGATTAACTGGGAGGATTGGCAAGATGTAATAATACAAAAAAGAGATGCAAAGAGAAATGTGCACGGAAGATTTTAATGTGTACGTGTATTACTTCTGTGTGTCTGTGTACAGGCATGCATGCATACTTGTGTATATTCATGTATGCGCATGTCTCTCTCTCTCTCTCTCTCTCTCTCTCTCTCTCTCTCTCTCTCTCTCTCTCTCTCTCTCTCTCTCTCTCTCTCTCTCTCTCTCTCTCTCTGTGTTCCTCATACCTGCTGTGGAGGCAGCACAGAGCAGCCACTGTTCTGGTTCCTCAGAGTTTATGTAACAGCTGATTTGTAGTCTGACAGTTCTCAGTGCTGTTGAACTGACGCACGAATGTTTACTTTGCAAACACAAGTTATATTTCACAGCATCTCTCTCACTTGTGTCCGTCCTGGGAGAGAATCCCTCACACCAGCTCGATACTTCCTTCTCCCCTGTTTATTACAGATTCTTTAGGTTGTTTTTCTTTACTGTTGTTGAAGGACAGACGATGTTGCGCCTTGTTAAACATTCTGAGACAAAGTGTGATTTGTGAATATGGTCTATACAAATAAAATGTGATTAATTGATTCATAATTACATACATACATCTTCTGTATGGTTATTGTTCATTTATCTTTAAGTGGTTCAATATAAAAGATTCAAAACTTTATTGTCTAATGCAGGTACTAATGGAAATGTATCTTTCATACAATACAAGACAATGCTTAAGAATACACAGAATAGAACATCTGAAATATATAAAATACTGTAAAAGTTGACATGTGGCAACTAAAAACTAAATATTTGAAACTAAATATAAAGAGTATCTTCAGTTCATCCTTTGTCAGTATGGAGCTACACAATGGCCGTGGGGATATTACATAATGTCACTGCCTCACAATATTATACTTACTAAAGTCATTTTCCTCACCTTCTGTACTGGATCTGTTTCATTGTGTTGCTGCATGAGAACTGGTGCATATCAAGTAACAGTAACTTCATCTTATTGTCGAGGAAACAAACTAAGTCGTCTTTATACCGATAATATTCATTGGTTTTTAAATCTCATGGCTTCATGGTGTGGTTGGTTAGTCAGTTATTTTATTTCAGATCCACATTGAATCCACATCTTGTCAATTAATGGATGTATTTTTAAATGAAAGTTGATGTCATCGTTCCCAGAGAATGAAACCCCATGACCTTTCATTCACTGCCACCTGCTGGTTATAATCTCCCCTCGTCAGGTTATTCATTCTAAATTAGTCAGCATATGACATTCAAGAAATTTGAGTCGGAATAGCTTATACTTTAAATGCAAACTGTACAAAAAACAAGATCACAGTGTGTAACGTTTTTAAATACAAATAATTATCAGTCTACCCTTTAATTCTTTCTCTAGGGACCCAGTCTGTCCAGATGTGCTGCAGGTCATTCTCCACTCGTGTTGCTGCTGTGAAGAATAAATTCATCCCTGAGGGTTTGAGGTGTGAAGTTAAGACTTGGCTTTCTTTGCTGAATCTAAACATTTAGTTCAGTATTAATCTTTTTTGGTGTTGATTTTGAATTAACGTATCACTCCCAGGTCATGGCATCACCAGTCATGACTCCCTGATGTTGAATCGCTGCTTCCAGGTGTCTTCAGTCTGTGTTTGGTTTGAACGGGTCAGTTATTAATGAGGTTGATATATCAGCAATGACGCCTGTAAAACAGAACTATCCCAGTGTGTTTCTTTCTGTGGCCTTCGTGGTTTCCCAGTAACCATTTGACCGACACGTGATGGTGTCACGTTGTGTCGGGACCGAGCTGCCGGAGCTGCTCTCGGTCACGTCTTCATGTGCATTTGATTTCATGCAGTCATGTGTTGTTATCGCTTCTGATCTGAGCCCATAATTTGCTCATCTGTTTTTCAGGTGAACGCACTGAGAGGCTCTTTCAAGGAGTATTTCTGGGAAGTTTTAGTACACACACACACACACACACACACACACACACACACACACACACACACACACACACACACACACACACACAGAGAGAGAGGAACACAAACACACACACACACACACACCTTTGCTACATCCTCCTGCAAATAAGAAGTTATCAGTTATCATCTGCTGCCCCTTACTGGCCAAAGTTCTAAATTAATCCTGCATAAACAAACTTGTCCTGAGACTTTCCCCCTTATTATCTATATTTATAAGAAATCCAGGAGAGGAAGAAGGATTTAAAATGCATCACATTAATTACATATACCTGGTGATCATCTGCAAAGAAGTAGAACGGAAATCATTTCTTAAAGTAGTAATTCATGGGCTATTATTCATTTATTGATGTTTTACAAATAATGTTGGCTCATCTGTTGAATTTTAGCAGTGTGGCCACTGAAAGGCGGATGAATACGTTTAACAGAATGAATGAATAACGGAAACACAGATAGATTCCAGAACAAATACCAACTTCAGGAATTTCTGATGGATCTAAAATGACAGCAGACGTCTAAACTCTCTGTGACCCTGTATGTATGTGTGTCTGTGTTTGTGTGTTTGTGTCAGTTGTTATCCCAACTGAGGGACCAGGACCAGCACAGGAAGTGCAGCGAGCAAAACAGCAAATAAATATGCAGGAGACGGGATGGAGGGCAAAGTAAAAGGCTGGACAGGGAGAGAAAGGGGAGTTTCTAAGGATGAATGAAACGGAGGTAGGACCAACAACACCAGCGCTGCAATGAGCCAAAAGCACTGACTGACCCCGACACACACACACACACACACACACACACACACACACAACCCACCACTTCCTGATCTCATGTGAGGTGAGATTTCATCTATATCACACATACGCTCACGCTCAGTGGAACATATTATATATATAGGCATGAAAGCACACCAAGACCAGCGTTGACCCACAAACTGCAAACTATCCTTTCATTTCCTCAAAATTGTGTGTGTTTAGAACACAGATAAGAAATAAATAGTGTTGAGATGGGGCCTTGTTTGTCTCTTTAGTAGACAGCGTTGACTTTGACCACCTCAACACAACAAGGCCTCATCCACTCGTCCCTCAGTCCCTGCACAGTCTCCACATCTCAACCAGACTGAACACCTGCGCAGGAGACCAGACTCTGGGAGAGGGAGAGAGAGAGAATCTCGGACATATTTGTTACCCATCTGCAACTAACTACCTGTTACTCATAGTTAGCGTTTACTGTAAGTGTTATCAGGGTCAGTTCCAGCAAACGATCCACAGTGACGGGAAGACACGCGGCTGATTGTTCTCGTGACAGATGTGCTGAGGCAAATTAAAATCAGTTGTAGTCCAGAAGTATTCAGAGGAAGTAGGCTGCTAGTACGTGTATATACATATATGCTAATACATGCATATGTATGTACTGTATATGAATATGTTCTTCTTGTCCATTCTACTGTTAACCTTGTGTTAACTTACATATGAGAAATAAAACGTATTGTACGACTTGAGCTGATGTTTTCAGCCCTGTCTGTTTTAATTTTTTTGTTTATTTGTTTGTTCGGCATCAGGATTACGCAAATGGATTTTACGCAAAACTTGGCGTAAGGATGGGACAAGAGCCAAGAAGGAACCCATTCAAATGAGTCGTGGATCCAGACAAAGGACTTTAGGGAAATAATTTGACATTTTCACTGATATCTATGAGCATGTGCCAAATACAAATCTGGATCTAGTCGACTGAAATATGGTTTCATAAAGGGACTGTTCCTTGGTGGAGTTTTTTTCAGTAAAGTTAACACTTTTCTTGACATTGTGCTTTAACAGAGCACATTAAAGTGGGAGGTTCATACGTAGATTAGATGAAACAATTCATCTTCCAGGTGCCATAGAACCAGAAAACTGAGGTAAAAGTCTTACTTCCACAGTTTCGGAACCATGACAACAAATGGCCACCCTGTCGTCCTAAATGAGCGGCCTTGTGTGTATTGGGCTGAGCTGTATATAATCGAACACTGTGAAGTAAACTGACAGAGGAGGAGATCTGGCTCGGCTAAATGACCGACTTGTGTTGGCTGACAGTCGTCTGGCTCCACCGTCACTACTCAGCTCTCAATAAGGAACTCCAACAGCTTTAATCAATAAGTCGCGGTGCAACTCCTTCTGAGCACAGAGCATCAATCCTCTTTGCAGATTTTGTCTCATTTCTCCTTATCTTTAATGCATTTCCCTAATAACCTATAATCATGCTGATGTTTCTGCCTCTTAGGGGGAAAGATGCAGATTGTTTCTTCCCACAATGCAACGCGGTTCCTCTCATGCAGGTTCAGACTGCATGACGATCAGCTGTAGACTCTCCTCATCATGAGGCGATGCACAGTGTCGGCCGCTCTCTCTTCGCTAATTGGTCGGCTTGACTTTGCTGGGGCCCCTGATGCATCGTTCGTCCATATCGACGACCATCTTCACAGCCAATCACAGAAGTGCTGTTGATCAAGAGCTCCAGTTCTGAGGATGGAGTTCCCTGGATACATGAGAGAAAGTGAAACACAAGATATAATGCACCCTCCATGTTTTCTAGTATCCATCCCTGTAGGGACATGACCAGTGCAAAAAATACCCCAAAATATATACTAAAAACCCCTTTTCTGAACTTTGTGGCGGGCACACTCACGGGGACTCTTGAGCACGTTTGACCATTGGCCCTCATCGACTCCATCCACCTCTTCCTCTTTCAGTCAAATAATGCTTTGTCACCCTCTCCTGAGGCAGAATGAGGGGCGGTATTCACCTCACGGATGTCCCTCTTCATGTGTTTGAGCTTCACAGGACGCTCCGTGCAGACGCGCTTGGACACAGCAAAGGCCGGGCAAAGGCGCAATGAATAGAGGGCTCTGTGGTGCCCCCTAAAAGAGTGTTTGTGTGTTTGTGTGTGCTGCAGGGGGTAGTTTGTTGCGGCAGTTTGTGGACAATGTGCATGTGAGGCCCCCAAACACGTGCGTGTGTGCGTGTGTTGCTTCCTTTGGACTCAGGGAAGGAGTGATGCAACAACAGCAGCAAAACATGTTTGAAAAAGAAATTTAACAAAATTAATGTTCATTTTGTCTGTACATACATTCATTTACAGAAAAATAAAAGAATGTTATTTATTTGTCTGTTTGAAGCCGCCTACTTAATCCTCATCTTTTTTTATGGAAATTCTGTAATTCTGTAAAATATTGAAACCCCTCCTGGCTCTTTGAGGCCAAAATTCTGCAGAGGCTCCATTATGATGCCTTTATGGTCACTTTTATTATCCTGATAGTGAATTGAGACTGGAGGGAGTGGCGATCAGTTATTACAGCAATTACCCAGACGTGAGCGGGACACAACAGGAATTCAGGAGTGAGGGAGAGAGAGAGGGAGAGAGAGAGGGGTGGGGGGGGAAGAGGGGGAAAGAGTAAAAGTGAGAGAGGGATGCCTCTTATAAAGCCAAGTCCTGTCTCTTAGGGGAGAATTTGCGAGCAGTGAGTCCGGGCTTCGGGTCAGAAACAGGAGCCCGGTAAGCAAGTGACCCGCACCAATAATTCTCCTTAATGGTGTTTGAGTGTCCGGGGGTGCAGGCTGCTGAAGTCATTGTTGCTGCACAGTTTCAGGCCCAGTTGTGTCCTGCGACAACAAAGCAGACATGTGGACGAGAGGCTGAGGCTCCGGGCTCCTAACTCTTCTCTGTAACCGGTCGGTCAGGTCGCACACGCTCCTGCAAGGTAAGAACTCCATCTTACAGCAGAGTGCAAGTGACTAAGACTGGTGAATAAATCAAATGTCTTCAATGCAACATGATTGATTTGATAAACGAATGAATGAAAACTCTCTGACAGGTAAGTTTCTCATTTGCTCAAAAGTGTCTCATTATCTATTCTGGTAAGAAATGTGCAAATTGTTGCACAGATTCATGATTTGTAGAATTATGTTTATATACTTGCACGATTATCTCTATTGCATCACAGTTAAAACAAAATAATGATAGAACAAATGTCGGTAAGTGGGACCAAAACAATCTAAACTACATAAAACAATTAGGTAGTTCAAAGTTCATATTTACCTGTTTTAAAACCGTCCTCTATCCTTATTTCAAGCATATACAAGTTTTCACATCTACTTGTCAAAACATCTGGCCAATCAAAAATGTGCTGGAGCTGAGGTTATTAAAAACAGAAACATCTGGTCAGAAAATTTAATAAAAGTATAATCTGTCACACAAGACAACATGATTTCTTTATACATGCTATGAATAAATGATTTCAAAAACATGTAAACTCTAAAATTATTGATCATTTGACTTTAATGTGGTTTTTTTTAGTCTCTAATAATTGTTAATATTCTGTGTAGTCTAGTCTTAAAAATAAATGAATTACTGCATCCAATATTTACTCTTTCCTAAGAGTTTTATATTTCTCTAACTTCCTTACTTTTCTAACTCACTTTAGTTTCCTATCGTCAACAGTTTTTGGAAAATTCAATAATTGCTGCACGCTCTTATGTATTAATACAAGTGTTGTAGTGGGTGTAACAGTCTGAAACGCTGACAATCAGAAAAGCACCGGGTGAGATAAAAGTAAACAAGGAGATGGAGGAGTTATTTTCTGTTTAATAAATATTTAAACATTAAGTGAACAAAAAGAGAGAATATTTTGTTTTTCTATAAATTAATCTCATCTCACCAGAATGACTGGTGATGAATGATGAATTATAGATTTGCAGTAAAAGAAGTAAAAAAAGAGAATGAGAAAGCAAGGAAGGTAAGAATGAAATAAACAGATGGGGAAAAAGAAAAAGTGTGTGTGTGTGTGTGTGTGTGTGTGTGTGTTTGTGTGCATGTGTGTGTGTATGTGTGTATGAGGGGGAGACGGAGGGGGATTAGCCCTCACTCCAGAATACTAACGAGGGCCTTTGTCACAGATCTCTTTCTCTCTCCCTTCCTCTCTTCCGTTCTGTCGTTCTCCCTTTCACTCATCTCTCTCTCTCTCTGTCTCTCACCCACCCACACACACCCACCCACACCCACACCCACACCCACACCCACACATACACATACACACCCACACACACATACACACACACACACACACACACGTAATTGCACACAAACCCACATATACATGCAAACTGAATCACACACACATGTACTCCTCCATGTACACCTCTCTCTCTCATACACACACACACCATGAAAATACACATGTAATTGCAATACTATTCACACATAATCACACACACACACGGATGGGCACAGAGTCGTTTTTGTCAATGGTGTCTTTTGTTTCTTTTATCTTGGCTTCCAACAAAGCATTCCTGTGTACACAGAGGGAGAGAGAGAGAGAGAGAGAGAGAGAGAGATGGAAGGAGAGAGAAAGAGGAAAGTAGAAAGAAAGAAAGGGAGAGAGAGAGAGAGAGAGAGAGAGAGAGAGAGAGAGGGAGAGGGGGAGAGAGAGAGAGAGGGAGATCAGAAAAACATTATGGGCTCTTTTGTTTGGCCAGAGAAAAAGTTTTGATTCACTTTTTGCATGCTGCTCGTGGTACAGTAGAGCGGTGGTGTTACCATGGAGATGGAGTACATCCTACTGGAGAGGTTGGTCCAAAAAAATGTGTTTATATTTCTTCTCATACTCACTTACGTCCATCTACTGTATTATCATCCACCTGATATGCCTGTAGTGGGAGCTGTGTGTGTGTGTGTGTGTGTGTGTGTGTGTATGTGTGATGTGGCGGATTGGGCGAGAGAGGGGGACGCAGGGTTGAAAGAGTGAAGTTTTTCAATGGTGTCATTGTGATTATGGAGCGTTTGAGGGGCTCACGCTTGCATAATCACAAAAGTGTGAGGTAATTAAAGCTGATTGATGACATAATCCACGGTCAGCAGGGCAGAGGGGCTATTTTTGATTTACACTTCATGGATACAAATATATATGTAAAGTTGAAGTAAAGTATTTGCAGGAAGAGCACTTTTCCTTTTTTTAATACAGGAGTTTTGTTTGTAAGGAAATATTTGTACATTGTTGTACAGGTACTTTTACATATCTGAGTACTTCTGTCACGTCTGGTTAACGCCCCGACATCAGTGCTCATTCTTCACCAGAGCTTTTGCAGCTGAATGGGATCAAATCTCTGTCAGAGTCTCTGAAATCCTGTTAAAATCCTGAATGCAGAACAGAGGAGACTCGAATGAGATTTTCAACAATCCTATTCAAGTGTCTTCTTAGGGTGTCCGCATACTTATGGCCACCATGAACCTTTTTAAAGCCCAGGAGCACGTACCTGAGTCCCAGGCTGAGAAGCAGGCCACCAGAAAGCCGAACTTTGGCCCTTTTCCTAACAAACTCTTACAGCCGTCTCCAGTTCCCTGGGAGAAGTTCAGTCTTTGTCCGCTAACAGCTTCTTTAGATAAAATCAACAGTAGCGCCTTTAAAAAAACAAAACAAGAACAACTTTATCCAGAAAGACGTCTAAGTTCAGATTTTCTTTTACCTTAATTGACTCATTCAGCGCTCTCCTCTCTCCTCGCACTCACAAGTGAGACTCTGTGTGGACCGGGTTGGTCGGGTTAATGCTGCGTATCTTCATACTAATTCAACTCTTCTTTCTTTTCTCTTTCCTCCTCCTTATCTGCCTCCTTTGTGGCTCATCCTCTTCCTGCTGGCCTGCGTGATATGTTGGAAGTAAGTGAGCGTGTTAAGTACGTCGGGATACAGTGAGTGTCAGGGTGTGTGTGACAAGGGAGGACGGAAACTAATCTCCTGGAGCGCATGTTAACACAGGGCCTAATTGTTTGTTCATCCATAGAGTAAAGCATTCAAAAACTCACATTACTGTAGCAGGTGTCGCAGGTTGGGGATATAAATAGATTTTCTCTACACTAAGACAATGTATAGACAGGGGCTTAGCCACAAGTTAGGGGGCTTCTGATTACGTTATTCAATTCTATCATGAGCTTTGAGACACCATGCTGGGACACCCCCCTGCAACAAGCTGTCGGTTAAAAGCTTAGTAAATTGTAGAGAGGAAATGTGTCTGATGCAGGTGCCCTTTGCCTGTGGCCCCCCCAAATCCCCTGCTGATAACGAAACAGATTCGGTTTGTTTTATTTGACTTTGGTTCTCGTGAAAAAGATTTACATCATTTCCCGAGGGGAAAAGCAGAAGGCGGCAGGGGAATTTACCAAAGCCCCAAGTCATCGTGGGAAGTTTCATGGTTTGAACAGATCACACTGATGTTGTGAATGTTGTGTTTGTCTTCTCCACCAAAATGTTGTTTTAAGGAAGTCAAGAAATCCCTTCTAATCTCAAATGAGTGTAATGAAACACACTGACCATTTACCTAAAATAACCCAAGCTTTTTGTTGTCCACTAGATGACGTCTGCCACACCTCCCTCCTCTCGTAGCCCCTCCCCTCAGAAGGTTTGCCACTCCCAGACACAGACGGACGTTTTGAAACCTTTGCTGGGCGGCGTTTCCGGAGCGGGCGGGACTCTGAGGAAGAGGAGGCGTGTTCTGTCGAAGGATGGACGCAGCAACGTGCGGATCGAGCACATCACTGGGCGCAATGCTCTGTACATGCGTGACCTCTGGACGACCTTCCTGGACATGCAGTGGCGCTACAAGTTCTTCGTGTTCACGGCGACCTTTGCAGGGACCTGGTTCCTGTTCGGTGTGCTGTGGTACCTGGTGGCACTGGTGCATGGAGACCTGCTGGGTGAGAGACGAGGGGTTCATTTGGTTCATGTGCAGTTCATCGCGAAACATTGAGACATATATAAAAAAATGAAGCCAAAATAACTAAGATGAGAGTGCTGCCATCTTGTGTTGGAAAGCCGTACTGGTTGGATTCTGCTACAGAGGCTGGGCTGTTTCCCAAACACAATAAAGTCTCATTACGATTAACAACAGCTCATCTGTTGACATGGATGGTGGATTTCCACTTCTTCTAAGCCAAAATGTCATAGTTGCTGCCATCTTATGCTTTTGACTCGTTTTTTAAACATCAAATAACGAATAGAACCCAAACTAACATCCATGTGATAAGAACTATCCCTCAAATGATAGAAGATATCATTGAGAAGAAGGTACTAACGTGGAGGAGGAGGGGTGTATAATCGTGACTCAAATTGAAAGAGTGTAATTACCTTTCACTTTTGCAAAGAAGCCTAAGTGTTAGATGGTGTTGAGCCTGATCTGAGCGTGTTTTCATGTCAGACACGTATGTTTTGTATTTCGGATATTAAAATGACCTGAATCTCACAAGAAAATGTACAGAGATCTAAAAACTAAACTAAGTTACTTGGTGTTTCTCCAGAGTTCGACCCTCCGTCGAACCACACACCCTGCGTGATGCAGATGCAGACCCTGACGGGGGCCTTCCTCTTCTCCCTGGAGTCCCAGACAACCATTGGCTACGGGTTCCGCTGCATCACTGAAGAATGCCCAGCGGCCGTCATCCTCCTCATTATCCAGCTGGTCCTCACCATGCTGCTGGAGATCTTCATCACTGGAACCTTTCTGGCCAAGGTAGCCGATAATGTGCAGCTGCAAATACTGTGTGTGTATATGATGAGGTTTTCATTGATTCTACTGCAGACAATGAAGCAGCTTTCAGTCATGCACCGAATTCATTATAAATTCAGGAGATTATGTGGAGGGGCTGTATGTGAAAAACCCAAATTTGAATTAAATTGCAAAACTCCGGATAATGTCTTGAGGATTCACGACTGAGCGATTGGAACATATATGAGTTATCGAAGATTTTCAAAGAGAAACTAGAAGTTAACAAGGTTTCTCTGCTCAGGTTGCTCGACCCAAAAAGCGTGGAGAGACGGTAAAGTTTAGCCAACATGCTGTGGTGTCCACGTATGAAGGTCGCCCCTGCCTGATGATCCGAGTGGCCAACATGCGCAAGAGCCTTCTGCTTGGGTGTCAGGCAAGTGGGCAGTACTTAGATAAACTGTAAATATTTCACACCTACTGAGAGTGAGCGATTTGTGTGTTGGTGATGGAATTTAGCTAAAAGAGCTTGTGCACGTTGTTCCCTCCAGGTGAGTGGAAAACTGCTCCAGACGTCTCTGACCAAGGAGGGCGAGACGGTTCGTCTGGACCAGAGGAACGTCCCCTTCCAGGTGGACACGTCCAGTGACAGCCCCTTCCTCATCCTGCCGCTCACCTTCTTCCACATCATCGATGACAACAGCCCCCTGCGGGCCTGGGCAGCCAAGGGTGAGTTTGACAGTGAGGGCCGTGGATTTAGTGTAGAAACCTCCTCCTCAACAGCTTCCTGATATTTGAAACTCAGAATCCATCGAGCACTTCCTGGTGAACAACAGGTGAAGAAGCAGGATTTGAACGTCTATCTTAAACATTTCACATGTCTAAAACCATAAATGTATCCAAGTTGAGACTTTCACTAATGGTGGTCCAGATCTCCACTGAGTGCCTTTAACTTTACTTTAGTATTTTTATCAATTCACACTTCCTCCGCCTCTTCCTCTTCTTTTGAAACCCTCCAATGTGCTATTTCCTCACATCTCATTTACCTCCTCCAGGTGGGGGCTGGACAGACCCAGAACTGGCTGACTTTGAGCTGCTGGTGATCATGAGCGCCACGGTGGAGCCGACCTCCGCCACCTGCCAGGTCCGCACCTCCTACCTGCCCGACGAGATCCTCTGGGGCTATGAGTTCCCCCCCGTAGTCTCCCTGTCCCCATCAGGTAAATACGTGGCGGACTTTGCCTTCTTCGACAAAGTGGCCAAGACCAAGACCACGCCCGTCTTCACACCATCCAGCCCCCAGCACGTGCACCAGGGCAACGGGGGCGGGACTGTGGCCGACTTGTCCGATCCAGAGAAGATCCGTCTGGAGCAGAGCTACCGGGAGCGAGGGGAGGAGCGTGGCCGGGCCAGAGACACTCCTCTCAGTGTTCGCATCAGCAACGTGTGAACAGACGGCTGGATGAGAAGGGAGAGACTGCGAGAAACGGATCAAGTTCAGTGTCAACAGCAAATCACTGAAGCATCACATCAAAGCAGCTTTGGACTCTGGCTTCTTTAGATGTTTCGGAACTTGTATCAGAGAGAGATTTGGTTTCTCAGTAGCACCGAAAACATTCAGGAGGCTAAAGTGAACTGTCGACCACTGTATGGTTTGTCATACATCTGCTGGGATACAACAATGTGTTGACTGCATTCATGCGAGGGCGTAACCCACTACCTAACAGCCACTACTACATATACTGAATACACTGTTAAAGAAGTAATAGGCTGGATTATTTATTAAAAGGAAACAGGAAGGGTGCAAAAACCTACACTTACGCTAACGCCCTGCAGCCAAGCAAATACTTAATACTTATAAATATCAGTCCCCCACACATGCCTGATTAATCTCGGGGAATTCAACAAAATTCCACGATCGAATCCTTGACCTGGCGCTGCACCAAAATGTGTTGGCTTCTTCCTTGATCCAACGTCCATTGCTATCCGTCCTGTAGTCTTTGCAGGATCTTGTTCACGTACAAACAAACCGTCCAACAAAGGGACAGGGGTGGAAACATAACCTCTTTGACTGAGGTAATAAAACTTTTAAAAAAACTAGTAGAGTAGTTTTTTCCAGTGATCTTGCTGGAAAACAAAACAGAATGGAAAGGATTAGTGAGTGTTTGGGTTTTAACCAAATCACACTGAGGAGACACTGACTGTTTGTCTTCCATTGTATCAAGGGTAGGCAGGTGCGTCGGGGGGGGGGGGGGGGGGGGGGGGGATGTTAAAAGTGTGTGTGATAAAGTGAGCAGGAAACACCCACTGACACTTTGAAGAGTGGAAGCTCCAGCTAATGTAAATGTGTGAATGATACAAACACCCAAAATACAAACACACCACTCTACACAAAACTACATTTAAAAAGGTCAAAAAAGCTCGAGCCTAGTTCTCGTTATACAGTGACAGAGAAAAGCCAGTAAAGAGGAAGGCAGCTATATATACACCCCCCCCCCCGCCCACCCACCTCAACTTCCTTTCTGAGAAGCATCATGAAACCACTAACTAACGGAAAGCACTGGGGACAATGTTAGTGTAGCAGTTTGAGAGTTGTCTACTTTTTATCTCCTTGAGACTTACTGCTGTTTCAAGACAGAACGTTATAGCACTTTAAGAACATTATGTACATTTGCACCTTAGGAGGGTTAGCTGCCTACGTGTGTTTGGAACCTAACCATAGAAGAGAGATGTTTTTAATACTACTCACATATTAAACGTTGATTATTTCCAACAGATGATTCCATCCCTATTTAGAACAGTTGTTTCCCCGTCTCAGTGGCTTTACGCAAACTGACAAATGTCTTTGAATCTGAAGGGGACATGCGTTGATGTAATTGCCCCTTTGGAAGTTTTACTGTAAATGTTTCCGAAGCTCATTTTCTTTACGTGTGGAAAAGAAGTTGGGATTTTTTTTCTAATACTGTAAAATTAACCGCAGAGGTTTTGTCAAAATCCCCCTCTTTCATTTTTCCTTCTAGACGACAGGGACGTAAAGAGGATGACCAGGTGAGAGCGGAGGGATGAGAATGTGAAAGTGAAATATTGTAAGGCACTGATAATCTAGAACGGAAATATAACAGGGACAGTTGGGTTTCGACGGTTGAGGTAAAGACGAGATATGAATGTGGTGGAATCTGTCTGTAACATTTCTTGAATTAACATGGAGCTGTGGAGTGTTATTGGTGATTAAAGTGCAGCTGGAGAGTTCAAATGACACAGTTCTCTCTTTCAAACAAGTTGCAAAATAAAGCTGATGGTGACATATTTAAATTCCTGTTTCTGTTCATGTCTTTCAGTGAAGAGTGTTAGAACACTGAGTATAGCATTTCTCATAACTCAAGTGACTGTGATGCATCTGATCACACCTCAGTCGTTCCGTTTGACTTGTGACTTTGTTATTTCCCCACAACACATTTCTTCACACGCACACACTTTACAGAACTCACTAGATCAACACATCTCACCTCTTCTTACATTTTAACAGAGTTAACTTTATGCACGTTCTAACAGTCTCAACCTTTGTTTGACAGTCACGAGAATTCAGGGGCCTCATCCAAATAAATGATTTGTGGTTTTTAGTTTTTATTCTTTTACATTTACTGCAATCAAAGCTGAGTATTTTACCTCACATTATGTATAATGTAAGGAGACATTAGCAGTATATCCTTCAAGTTCTGTGATATAAAGATGGATGACGTGCTCCTCACCATCCAGAAATGAAGCCAAAATATACCGGATACACATTTTGACATCTTTTGCATTTAACAAGGTAATAAGGTCGAGGTTAAGCAGTCAATCAAGACGGCATCATCTCATTTTGATATCAAATAACGAGTAAAAACAGAACTTGAGAAAAATAAGCACTTGAACCAAACATCAATCACGAGAACTACCTGAAATGACAGAATACAGATATTTAACGTCTATTTTGAATTTTCAGTTTGGTCCATGTCCCGTTCACTAACATGGAAGAGGCAGTGTTTATGAGCCATACTGCAGCCGACCTCTAAAACGGTTCAATTTCAATAGTTTAAATTTTTACCACAAACACAGATTATTATTCTGCAGAAACAGATTTACTGTGATCAGCTGAAACCTGAGTATTAAAAGTCACATCTGCATTTTAAGAGCAGCTGTTTAAAGATGCATTTAGTCTCCTAAAGCTCTTTATTCAGAGTATTGGTGTTGTGTTGTTGTAACGTGTTACAGTCAAAACTAAAACTTGTCTGCTACCTTCAGTTTTTACATCGTGAATCTTAACAGACTTTACTGAATTTTTGCGTTAAATAAGTGGACATGCAGAATAATGTATTTTTGTCTCATATAAATAAATTATAGGAAGTGTAACTTTATTAGAATAGACAGTCACATAGAGAAGCTGAGTTTGATGTCCACCACCTATTTCCTATGCTGAAGTGAAGTGATTATGATCTGATGAACTTTGAAGTAATAAACGTATTATTACCATGTAAAAGTCTGTTAAGGAGTTTACATGGCACATGTATGACTTTACATACAGTATCTATGTATTTGTGTTGAATGTTCCTCTAGGTCTAGGACAGGGGTGCCCAATACGTCGATCGCGATCGACCGGTCGATCGCGAAGGCAGTGTGGGTCGATCGAACAACTGAACAAGAGGCAGTCACGTGGACGCTCCGGCGCACGTACCGACTTTTTTTTTTTTGCCGCCGCCGCCCCTGCCGCCGCCGCCCCTGCCACGCCCCCCACCCTGGACGATGTTGCGAACGTCAACCGGGGCGGACTGCTCGTCACGCCGGGTTCAAACCGGACGCGGAAGCGCCGCGGAAGCGCCGCGCAGCGCTAATCCCTAGAGCTGCATAGAGTGGATGACGGCGAAAGAGCGATTTGTTTACTGCTCCGCCGTTAAAGAGATGCGGACGTCAAAACATTAGCTGTAATATTAGATCCGCCTCGCATTCTCTCCTCCGCGCCGCACCGGTGGGAGAATCACTGCGCTACACAGGGGCGGCCCTAGCACATTTGGTGCTATATGCAAGAGCCCCCCCCCTCAACAAAAAAAAGTTGAAAAACGGAATTGCAACTTTCAGACGGTATTTTGCCCTGTAAGACTGCATTTCATTTCAAATAAACACAACAACGATCACAACGACATGATGCAAGCATTCGTTTTAGACAGCGTCTCTCCTCAGGAGAAGGAAAACATTACGTAACGTTTCAGCTTGACCTCAGATAATATGAACGTGTTTACCGTTCAAATTCATTATTTGTCATTAAGTTGCGTTTAGTTCAACTTTCTCATAAAAATGAACGCGTTCTTTTTAACTCGTTCATGGACAACACTGCCTGAAACTCAATAGCCGACTGCCTACCTGCCTCGGCCGGCTGCGGGTGACTCTTCAGCTGTGCTGGATTGCTGTTCACTGCAAAGTGAACCCGAATGAGCTCTACTCAACAAGAAGTTTGTAGACTAGTGCTCTAAAGGTGGACCAAAGTTTAACCAAAAGTTTAAATATACAGTGGGACAGCGGCATTTAAACTTTTTATTTTAGCTGTCATGTGGTTCATGTCTTGACATGTCCTCCCAAAAGTTCTTAAATGTTGTGTTGACATGTTAAATGTTTAATGTTTGACATGTTTAATGTCATTGCACTTAAATTTGTAAAGATCTCCTTTAATTAAAAATAACAGTTTTTGGATTGGATTTATGAGCAGTTGTCCTTTTTTGCACTGCATAGGAGCGGCTCCGGCAAGTGCAATTTCAATTGCACTTGTTTTAATAAATAAATACAGATTTTAAAAGCATACATGATCTGTGTAAATATATCATTACTCTGTGATCAAAAGGACTTGAAAGGACTCGAAACTCAAACTGCAGGACTTGGACTTGACTCGGGACTTGCCTGTCTTGACTTGGGTCTTGACCTGGGACTTGAGGGCAAAGACTTGAGACTTACTTGGGACTTGCCATAAAATGACTTGGTCCCTCCTCTGGAGGATCATACAGCTCACTGTACTTCTCCACTTAAATTATTAATTTAATATCATCCATCTTCAAGAACTTCTCCACTGTTTGCTACGTCGGGTGTGGAGGGTAAATTACGTATTCTCCACTCAAACCTATGTGGAGAATACGTAGCCCCCCCCTCTCTCTCTCTTTTTATCTATATGACTGCTTGTGTGCAGAGGGGGACATTTAATAATGTGATTGGTAAAATTGGTAAAATTAAATCTCCAGGACAACAGAAGGGGACTACAAACTATGGGATGCATATTTAATCATTTATATCATATAAAATATAAAATATGTTATATATATCGTTAAAAATCATTTTTCAGTGTGTTTCCTGGCGCGAAAAAAGAGGGGGTACGTGCGCGGGGGGGGGGGGCTAGATCTTGTTGAGCTGGTCATTTCGAGAGTAGCTCACAAGCCTATAAAGTGTGGGCACCCCTGGTCTAGGATGTCCAACATGAGACACAACTGGAATCCAACCAGACTGAACACTGAGTCATCACTTCAACACTGACTCCTGTTTTCATTACTTATAAACAATCAAAGCAAAGTATTGCACATAATACATAATGCATTAAATAATATATGCAATACTTTTAATGTGGAAGGACTCCATACTGTACATTCATTGTCTTGGTGGTGCACAGTTTAATCCAAAATCATATTCAAATACCTAGTTGAATATCCACAATAAATAAGGATACAACTTTGTTCATAACTAACGCTTCCTCTACAATAATGCCATACTTTTATGTTTCCTGTCATGTTATTAAAAAACGGACAAGCCTGAAGGACACAGCTGTGCTGAACGTTTTCTGTCTCTTATGGCAAAGAAGACAAATAAAACACTGGGTTTATGTCTAAAGTTTATCAAATCAGAAAGTGACGGACATGGTTGTGATAACCGGGTTCATTGTTTTTACCAACCATAATTAATATAGCAATTAACTCTATTATCCATGACACTTAGGAATGAGCCAACTCTAAACAGGTGCAGGCCATCTTTAGTTAAGGGAGGAAAACATGAAGTATTGTCCAGATGAAGCTGGTGCAGGTCGTCCTCATGTTGACCAGCCTGACGCTGCAGATATTCACCATGTTGCTGCTGAGGACATCAGGTGCTGCAGTGCTTCATCTAATGAAAGGCACCACAGATTTCAGACATAACTGATGTTCCCTCCATTTCTCTCAGTGTGAAAACATAATTATATAATAAATATGACAACTCTTTACAACACTGGTGTTTGGAGATTAAAGTCTTATCTAAACTGTCTACTGCACTCCTCCGCTTTGCCCATTTATTGGTTAGCCAGGAACTAGGAGGAGTCAGCACCGGCAAGATGGCATCGGGAGAACGCCCACTACAAGCCTCATTTTCACTCTTCAGAAACAAACAGGTGACATCACGGACACATCATCCATCTTTATATACAGTCTATGATTGTGACACATTATTTCCAAATCCTAATGTTCTCGCTGCTGACCAGGAGCAGCTGACAGTCTCATGCAGACGCGGTCATCACTCCAACCTGTTAACATTTATGATTTCAAACAAACCAAGATGT
>NC_083648.1:4728794-4771294 GCF_963576545.1 Limanda limanda | reverse complement strand
TGCACACAGACACACACACACACACACACACAGACACACACACACACACACACACACGGGGTTTATGTGTGTTTTTGTGTGTTATGACAAGCACAATTGATTCTCTCCTCTCTATTCTAACAGCAGATACTTGCACTGATTTCTCTTTAATGTTCAGAATGATGTGGAGCAGGATGATGACATGAAGTGTGTGTGTACGTGTCTGTGTGTGTGTGTGTGTGTGTGTTCCTGGATTTTTATCTTTGTGAAGATCCATTTGTAGGAGAATCTGGATGTTCTGGTCGGTCTCTACTTCCTGAAACACCTTTAAAGGGCTGTCTGTGGTTCAGGAGTTTGTTTAGGAATCATGTTGGACTCAGGTTTTGGTTTAAACATCCAGTTGTGATGTTTGTGTTAAAACGAAGAGGCTGAGAGATGTGTGGTTTGGTTCAGGGTCCTCACAGAGACAGAAGTGCATGCTGGCGTGTGTGCATGTGCATGCATGTGTGTATGAGTGTTGTAGGCGTGTGTTAAGTGCAAGAGTGTGTGCACCATATGTATAATGACTTGTGTCCATTATGATCGCAGTGTGAGTGAGTGTGTGTGTGTGTGTGTGTGTGTAGTCTGCAGCCCCCTGGAGGTTCTTGCGACATGCGACATTAGCAGTGACACAGAAAAGATGCATCAGTTCCATTTCTTGTTGTGCACACTAACACACTTGTGCTTCTATCTTTGTGGGGACACTCACTGATACATCCGCCTTATTCTAACCCTAAAGTTTTAAACACCCATTTTTCACAGTGTGTCACAGTCCTCTCTCACAAAGAGAGAAGCACACACACACACACACAGACACACACACACTCGACACCAACACCAGCACCATCCTGGCCTTCGCTTCCAATTTGATGAATTTTTCATTTGAGTCTTTTACTCTAAAAATCATCAGTGAGAAAATCTTGTTTTTGTGACCGACTGCTGGAGGGAGGAGGGAAATGAAAGCGATCTCTGTGGAGTTGGACCGGAGGACTCGCTTTTTTAGAGGCGGCTCTTTGCTCCCACATGCGGAGCCATGGGACACGTGTGAGCGTGTGTGTGTGTGTGTGTGTGTGTGTGTCTGTGTCTTACAGATGTATATGTTCATGTCAGCAGGCATCTTGAGTCGGTCTGCTTCACTTTCGGTGTGTAGGCTATTTGTGTATCTTTTTAGGGGGGAGGTTTGTACCAAGACCGCACGTGTTTGTGTAAGTACATCAGCAAATCTCTATCTGACAGTGTGTGCATGAGTGTGTGTTTGTGTGTGTGTGTGTGTGTGCTGTAAGTGTGTGCGTCTGTGTTTAGAGCAGAAGGTTTTTCATTAGACAAAGTATGAAGGAGGTGGAGGAAGATAAGGAGGAGGCTGGAGGGAGGATATCTCAGTCACAGGACTATCAGCAGGGAAGCAGCCTCTCGGACTGTCCACACACACACACACACACACACACACACACACACACACACACACACACACACACACAGACACACTCAGACAGAACAACACACACGTACAGTATGACGAAACAGAAGTGCTTGCTCTGCAGAGGAATGCATGTGCACGTGGGGCTAAGAAAACAAGTACAAATGTTCTGTATTCTACACTGAGGCTTGTTCTGGTGTAATTCACCTTAACAAGCTGCTGACGTTCTGAAGTTAACGTGAATTAAAATCATCTCAGTGTCTCGTGCTGCTTTGAAAGTCGTCATTAGAGTCTGAGAAGCAGCACACGGAAAAGTTGTCTGTATATTTGTAGTGATTCATTATAAAGTTTATGGTTAAACTGTAATAGTTTCAATACAAAACAATCAACAAACGTCTGTAAGACCTGAAGTAGTCAAATGTGAAGTTTCTCTTCTGAAAGTGAAGATGTGATCTCAGTAATGAAGCCGGCTTCCTGTCACCTTGATCGCTGCACATTGACACAGTGTGTGTTCATCTCTTCATCTGGTGCCACAAAACAAACCTGTTCCAGTGTTTACCCACAAACCCCCTTCACACATACGCCCGAGTCCCCAGATATCAAGCTCTCAAAGACATGAATCACAAATCGCTCAAGCTTCAATCAGACTCCAAGGCAGGTTTTTGTTGTCTTTCTCCTTCCAGCTAAAAAAAAACACACAGTCGCACAAAACCCACTGTTGTCGTCCTTCGGGGAGACGACGGTGAGATCTGCTCGTCTGCCGTTTACAGGGTTTCAGGCTTTAAGTCCACGGATTCTTCACAATGCACCAACTGGTGGTTTATGTAGAGTTTAAATCGAGTTAAAATCCAAAATGCAGAACTTACACGACTGCGTTGTTTCATAAAATGGAATTATTCTTGATTCCTTGTGCATTTCCACAAAGTTTCAACTGGCAGTGACACTCAGAAGAGCACTTTTATTCAAACTGCACCAAACCCTCGAATATGCCTGATTTGTTTCACTAAGAACCATTAATTATTCACTGGGAAATCAGTACAAATGTCAAAAGACGTTCCTGGATCCATTTGTTGAAATTCACACAAACATTTTACAGATCTTCCCCGACTCAAACCACATCCGCCCACCGAGCTTCCCTGATAATCTGTCCAGTAGTTTTTTTCCATTAACTTGCTCACAAACAAACAAGACAGAGGCGAAAACATCCTCCTTCAGCTGCGGGATTGAAAAGGGAGCTGGAAAAACACACGGAGCTAATAGAGGCTCTCACAGCACACAGGCTGAGTGTGCAGCAAACTAAATGTGCAGTACAATAGAAAGTCGAGAGAAATGTGAGTCGACAGCTGCAGTGCAAACACTCCGGGTTGCACATGTGACATGTTACATGCAACACAACGCCAGGACACGAGGAAACATCACAACACTTCAGAGCCGTTTTACTTCTGGTTCGTCCTCTCGGAATCTGCTTCCTCCAGATTCATCTGAGCTGCAGAGAATCTGTTACTTCCAGGATCTTTGTGTATCAGTGGAGTTTGTTCAAGGCCTCATTCTGACTCATCTTGGCCGGAATCCTACAAGGAAACTGTTACAGGGCTGCAGCGATGATAAAAGAACATCGAGTTTCTCCTTTCCTCTGGAACAGGAACCGAATCAGAGCAGCTACCAGCCGGAAGAAATTGGTTTACTGAAAAACAACGATTTCACTCGAGGTTACAACACCGGCTGACACACGTCGTTATATTGGAAAGTAAAGTATCTGTGGTTTGGAGCGATGGACTCATCTAATGGAGCCCACCCCACCCAGAGTTCCACTCAGTCTGAGGAGGAAGAAAGTCAATTATTTACGATGTGTTGTTCAAGATTTGTCTCCAGTTTGTGTTTAAATTTGTAAGAATGACTCCAATTTGATTATTAGTGAATATTCTGTTTACGTCTTAAATTCCTTAATCCACAATACTAATTATTCATTATTATATAACAGCGGGATCCAAAAAAACGGGCTCTAACGATTGGTTCCCGCTGCAGATACAAGCTAATCTCATGAATGTGTTAGCAATCCCCCTGATTTGCCCATCCAGCACTTTGCTGAGCAACATTTCATTCACTTTGTAATCGTGTTTGTGTCCAACTTGATGAATGCGAGTTCCACTATTCACTTTCTTTGAGCTCCGTCTTTAGTCTCCACCGACTCCTGAGGGAGGAATCTGGCTGTTTGGCTGCAAAACGCTTCACTTTGTTCTGCCGCCGGTCACAAACTGTGTGTGTCTGCGGTTCGCTGCTGAGCCGAGTGTGTTCAGGAGGTTTAATGAAAACCACTGCACACGATACACAAGTCCTTATGAACTGCAAAGTTGAGAGAAGCTGCAGAGTCGGGTGACAAATGTCTCTGGTGTCAAGAGTACGAACGACTTCTTCTACGTGATAAATGATAAACCGTAAAATGATCAATGAATTTACTGATAATTTATTCATTAAAGTTAAATAAAATACTGTTTTACGCTTAAGTTTACATGTGTAAAACTATAAATACTTAAAATAAATACAATTCGAACTTAAACAGCTTCTGATTGGTGCCATTTTTAATTTCTGACTGTTCTCAAAACATATTATCATCTACAGAAAGTGTGAGAGGTTTTAAAAGGTTCATGCAGTTGTGCAGTTTCAAGAACCCTCTCAACAAATATAAATACATCTTTCACAGGACTGAAATTACAGAATGTGTTTGGGTTCAGGAATTTATATGCAGGGCAAATAATTGGATTTGGTGCATCTGTAATTGCTTTTAACCTTGTACCTTTCATTATTTTTGATGAACGCTGCTCATGTAGGACGCTTCTAATTCAAATGTACAAATTTAAACACTGCTCTGCTCGGGATGATCCTCGGAAAACACGTTCGTATTTTTAGTTTGAGGCATAAAAACACGATTTCTGTTAATTTCCATCATGATTACAGTAGGAAGTCACGGCCCTGATCTGCTGAATAAATCGCTTCTGGAGACGATTGTTTGGAGATTGATTGGAAGCTTTTTCAAAAGGACGTGCTCTTCACTTTTCTAAAGACGTCCTAACTCAACCCAGAAAGGTTCTTCACCTTCATTTTGAAAGCAGGAAATAATAGTTCCCAGCCTTTCTCTTATTGGTTTATTCTCCAAATCAGAAAAGTTAAGTAAGCCTGTTTTTTCCTTATCTCTCACCTAGTGTATATTTCTTGTGGTTGATGAAGACACACAACTAAGGATGTCCCTTTTTCTAAAAGCTCCGTCAGATGCGGCTGAAAAATGCGTCCTTTCATTCCTCAGCAACAAAGGCTCCAGCAGGTGGATCCTTCTCCACCGATCCCACGACTCACTGCGAGCTGGTCACAAAGCTGACGATATAACGATGGAACCGTTCTGAGTCATTTCGGCATCGACCCCACGAACTCCTCTGCCTACAGAGGCCAAACCTTCGTAGACAGAATCCTCCAAAGGCCGCTGGGTATCCTCTGATGATGAATAAGCTTCTGTGGGCAGCAGTGGATGTTTTTCCATTTACAGTCTGACTAGAGTTGAAAGTTTCTCAGAACAAAACCCAAACACTGATGCTTTTTGTCTGTGTTTCCGGTCCAGACGACATTTTCTCCGACCTCTATTAACAGCAATCTGCAAATGAATGTAGATGAAGCTAAAAGCCGTTGACCGATGCATTTCTCTTTCTGTGTTTTGCCTCTTTCGCTCGCCACACTGTTTACCTGCAGGCGACTAAACCTCCAACGTGTCGGCCCCCCCCTCGTCCCATAGAGTGGGACACAGCTGATGTGTCCGTCCATCAATACCATTTGACTTCCCTGACTTTCCCTGTGTAGCACTCAGGCAGTAAATCTTTAAAAACAGGTCAGACAGATACACAGAGGAGTGTGAGATCTTTATCAAAATCACGACTGTTTGCTGTTCTGGCTCCTTAATGTGGAATGAGCTCCCCATCGACATCCGGACATCAGAGAGTTTACACATCTTCTGCTGAAACTAAAAACACACCTCTTCCGACTCTACCTTGAATAAAAAAAAAAAAAAAATTAAAAAAAATTACTAACAATTTTTGAAACTAACAATTTAGTAGCACTTAAATGGCACTTAGTGATAGCATTTTTTAGGGCCTGAGCACTGATCAAAGGTCAGGTGAGACCCTATTGAAATTGTAAGGATTATTATTATTATTATTATTATTATTATTATTATTATTATAATTCAGGCAAATTAATTGGCTTTTTGAGGGCTTTAACATTCTCAAATTCTTACCAAAATTTGCAGAAAGTTAGAAAGTGGTGAAAATTTACGTATTCTGGAAGAATTTTCAATGGGCGTCGCAAAATGGCTCAACGTCGCCCCCAGAGACCCCCCGAGACGCCCTGGAATGTGTTCCCATTGACCGATCTTCACAAAATCGGTACACAGGTGTATCATGACCAGACAAACAAAAAACGTCTGTAGGTGCAATGGGAAAAACACAACAGGAAGCCTGCTATTTTGCATTTAGAGGCCATTTTGGCCATATTCCACATTTTTTCTTTGATGTACCAGGGCTTTCATCAGATCAACTTAAAATTGAAAAGAGTGTAATTAGGGCCCGAGCACAGACATCAAAGGTGTCTGGTGAGACCCTATTGAAATTGTAAGGATTATTATTATTATTATTATTATTATTATTATTATTATTATTCAGGCAAATGAATTGGCTTTTTGAGGGCTTTAACATGCTCAACTTCTTACCAAAATTTGCAGAAAGTTAGAAAGTGGTGAAAATTTATGTATTCTGGAAGAATTTTCAATGGGCGTCTCAAAATGGCTCAACGGTGCCCCCCGAGACCCCCTGGAATGTGTTCCCATGGACCGATCTTCACAAATATCGATACACAGGTGCATCATGACCAGACAAACAAAAAACGTCTTTAGGTGCAATGGGAAAAACACAACAGGAAGCCTGCTATTTTGCATTTAGTGGCCATTTTGGCCATATTCCACATTTTTTCTTTGATGTACTTGTACCAGGGCTTTCATCAGATCAACTTCAAATTGAAACGAGTGTCTTTTGCTTTATTTTTGAAGAAATTGTACTTTCTTGATTCTTGTTGTTTTTGGTTTGTACCCTCGGGGTTGAA
The DNA here is from genome assembly GCF_963576545.1 of Limanda limanda. NCBI lineage: Eukaryota > Metazoa > Chordata > Actinopteri > Pleuronectiformes > Pleuronectidae > Limanda > Limanda limanda. Next base: position 4,764,720 of record NC_083648.1, on the reverse strand, counting down.
TGCACTTATTGTAAGTCGCTTTGGATAAAAGCATCAGCCAAATGTAACGTAATGTAATTTAATGTAATGTAGTGTAATGTAATGTAATGTATACCGGTAAAACATAAAAACTGTGAATCTCTGCACATTTTTTGGGTAAAAGAACGAGTCTCCACGGCACAGAGGATTCAGCAACATGTCTTAGTCGTCTGGTTCTCGGGATCATTTGACCCGTGTGGACGACCCCGGTGTCTCCTGCTCGGTGTGCTGCTGCCCCCCCCCCCCCCCAGGAAGTGATTCTCCCTCAGCGAGCGGCGGGTGAAGAACTGAGAACAGAGACGCCGGCTTTACAGCCTGAGAACAAACACCGAGGCCGTCAGAATGTTAAGTGCTGCCGTGTCTAACATTAACTCCGTTTTCAGAAGGTCAGGACCCGGTTCGGCTCGGTGATGAATTGAGCTCTTCATTCCTTTGCTTATACCCCCCCCCCCTCTCTCTATCTGTCTTTCTGTACGGTGGTCTAATCCCTGCCCCCTCCTCCTCCTCCTCCTCCATTTCCTGTATTTCACTCATTTCCTCCCCTCCCCTTCCCTCTCTCTCTCTCTGTGGTTTTTTTCTTCTCCGGCCACTTAATGGAATGCATGGCATTTCCTCCCTCTCTCTCTCTCCCTTCTTCTCCTCCTCCTCCTCTTCTGTCGCCTGCTCTCTCCATCCTCTCCCCCGCCTCCTGTAATGAAACGTAAACTCTGACATTTGTCAACTTTGTCCTCCCTCTAATAATCGCCCGTGTCGTGGCGTGGAGGGTTCACTGCGGCGTGGCGTCCCCGGGCCGAAGCGCCACCAGGGCGAGCGAGGAGCCCTGACCTCTCTCACCCGCTCCCTCGCTCCTCTGTTTATTTGATCTTTCTCTCTTACGTGTTGCCACTCGGTTCATTCATCATGTTTCTCTGCTTTCTCTCTCTCTCTCTCTCTCTTTTTCCTCCTCCTTGCCTTCTTTGTGCCCGTCCTTTCTTCCCTCTCTCTCCCTCTTAGTCCCACTCCTCCTCTGTGTTGCTTCATAATCTCCTTTTTTCTTTCTGCACCCACTCTCTCCTTCTGTCTCCTCCTTTAATTCAATTCTCTGCTGACTGTTAATCTGGTTTTTTCCTTTTTACCCCTCGTCTTTCTCTTTCTCACTCTCTCTCTTTCATTCCCCAAGTTCATTGATAAGGTCTTTTGCCCTCCATCCCCCCCTCCGCCCCCCCCACCACTCCACACACACGTTTCATATTCCAGTCCTCACAGCTTGAATCAATAGAAGTTGCGCAGCTAATTCCACAGCGCTACATCAATACCCAAAGGCTCCAGTCTCCTTCATCACCCCCCTGCCGGCCTACTTTGAATATTCCAATGCATATTATAATAAAATGCTTCCCCCCCCCCCCCCTAAATGCACACAGGGAGGGGAGGAGGCTCCATATACCAAACTAAATATGACATTCACCGTTTTGGAGGAAGTGAGAGGAAACAAAGAGGAAAACACTTGATGACGGGGGAAGGGTCGAGTTGGGCTTCGTGTTTAATTCTCCGTCTGCTCTTTGACTGGTGGTGGCTGTTTTTCTTTCTCAGGGTTGAAAGCGGAGCGGAGGCAGAACAAAGCAAGGTCAGTTGTACCAGAGGAAGCTTAATGAAGTGCCTCTCCACCTGCATTAGCAAGCAGAGGACGGTTTCATATCCAAAGTGAGATTTAAGGGGAGAAAACTAGCCTCTGCTTTTACAAACTGATTGACGGCATAAAATCTGAATGAATTATTAAAGATAGGAAAAATCTAAAACAGAAACAGTCGCGGAGGTTTCCTGTCCACAAAATGTCCAATTGCCTCTCAGAGGACAAACCAGGGTCAGCGTGAGCCACCGGTGCCAAATACAAGGCTTCCTCTCTTTCTCTTTCTTTCTTTCTTTCTTTCTTTCTTACCCCCTTCTTTTTTTCCAATCCCTCACACATTCTCCCTCTCCCTCCGCCGATCCCTCTATTCATCCCTCGCATTCCCCAGCAAATCCAAAAGTTGTGTCGCCATAGCAACAGCTGCTGTCTGCAAAAATTACCTAAATCCCTCCCTTTCTTTTTTCCTTTTTTTTTTGTATATTTTTTTGTGTGACTGTGTGTTGTTCCCGGTGACATTCAATGTGTAGAGCGTCGTGTTTTTGATGTGGGAGCAAACAAACGAGTCAGGGGGTGAAAGAGGAAAAATATATATATACAGAGAGAGAAAGAGCGAGAGGGAGGGAGAGAGAGAGAGAGGGGTTGATGTTAGGAGAACGACAGAGCCGAGCAGCGGAGCAGAAAGAGGAGAGGAGGGGATTAGAGGTGGAAAAGCCTGGTGGCCAGACAGGCAGCCACCGAGCCGGAGAGAAACACGGGAGAGAAAAAAAGGAGCGAGACGCAGAAAGCAAACACATGACGAGTGGACGGACGCACACACGCACGCAGGACAAATACACAAAACACCCGACAAATAAACAGAGAGCAAACAAAAGAGACGCACGCCGAGGCCACGCAAACATCCAGCGGCAGACACACAAACGGAGGAGCAGGCGGATGAGGAGGAGGAGGAGGAGGAGGAGGAGGAGGAGGAGGAGGAGGAGGAGGAGGAGGAGGAGGAGGAGGAGGAGGAGGAGGAGGAGGAGGAGGAGGAGGAGGAGGAGGAGGGCCGCATGTGAAACAGGTAGCAGGCAGAGACCAGACAGACGTGTGTCGCCATGGTAACACCGAAAACCAGCGAGGAAAGGAGACAGGGAAAAGAGAGAGAGGAGGTGGTGGTGATGGTGGTGGTGGTGGTGGTGGTGGTGGTGGTGTGTGGGGGGGGGGGTTAAGAGGGAGCGATATAGGATGCATGCCGTCCCCATGGTAACACAGACGGAGGGATCCTGAGAGAGGGGAAGCGAGGCCGACCCACACACCCACACACACACACACACACACACACACTCACACACCACAAACAACACAAAAGGCACATTAAGAAAGTGGGAAACCTCGTTCTTCATCTCCCTCCACCCTCCTCCACCCTCCTCCTCCTCCTCCTCCACTTCCCATCTCCGTGAAGTGCTCGGGCCTGATTTGCATCAACGTGTTTATGTTGTATGATGCGTCTGCGAGGAGCCTTCAGCCGCTTTCTCGGTGGCCAATTAGAGCCTCCGACACGGCGTTTACCATTCCCAGACATCGCCGGCCTGCTTCGTCTTATCTCTGACATGAAGCGGGCGTGTAGTCGTAGGAGAAGCTCCCTGATGGAGGGTGTGAATTATTACAGCTTGCAGCATTATTCTTGGTTGGACGGCGTACAAGGCAATCTGTTGTCTTATCATGTGTGTGTGTGAGGGAAAAGGCCGGTTTCCAGGATCACGGCCGAGCCAATTTCGGCAAAAGACAATCACTTTCAATTGAGATAGAGCCCCGGTGGAAATCATGTTGCCGGGAAACTTCCCCAGAACGCTTATCAGACGCTCGTAATTACTCTTCAGCAAACACGCCAGCAGATTTGCAACTGTTGTACCACTTAATCAGAGCGTTGCGAAAGCCGAGGAGAAGGAGCTCGTGGCTGAATGTGACGGGATGAGTCGAGCTGCTTTGACCTGAATGTGCCGCCGCCTGTGGATTTACACTGAGCGCGAGCGGCGGTCTCAATGAGCCCACTGTCACCGAAACACAACGCGAACAGCACAGGGAGCTGCGAGCCGCTAATGGCCAAACCTGCTCCTCCAGTTTGGCGCCCGCTGCTTTGTAAAGCTCATCAAGAGGCGAGCGCCGCTGCAGCTGAGCTCCGAGGACGGGAAATGTGTAATTTTGTGCATAACTGCTTTTGGACGCTATTAAAAAGTGAAATGATCACAGAAGCAGTTTGGTGTCTTTCGTGTTTATTTAGAAAAAACAACCCACCGCCCGGACGAAAACTCCATCAGTATTCACAAAGCGTCCACGCACTTTTCAGACGGCTACACACAGGTATCGTCCAACCCCCCCCCCCCCCCAACTCCCTTTTCCCGGGCACATTTACTATTGTGTTGGGTCATTAATGCGCGCTCAACTCATAATTACTATATTTCCAACAGCACTTTAAAAGCGGCATAATTGCAGCGCGCGGCAGATGGCTGTTGGCTAACTGGCTCGCGTTTACGCCTGATGGCTATTTGCTATCGGTGTAAAACAGGCTAATGGTTCGCTGGCCAGCAGCTATAGCTTAAAATAGACAGCTGTCCTGTGTGGGCTCAGCCAGAATTCAAATGACGACGCTCTGCTCATTATCTGCTCGGCAGAATTCACCAAACAAGCGGGGTCCATAAAGGCAGAAGAAGAAAGCGGTCCGATGAGAGGATGTGGGCACTGGAGCTAAAACGCAGAAAAGGTTAATTTATGCAGGAGAGCCGGAGCCCGGAGTTTACGTCTTATTATCACGACCGTTTCCTCGTGGAAAATAACAACCCTGATATGAGGAACGTGAATCGTTAATGACTGAAAAAACGATATCATAACCGCTGCTCAAAGCCAGCAGGTGTTTACAGGCTGTTTTTCTTCTTCTTTGTGATTTCATCTTCCGACTGACGAGGGTGAAAAAAGGGGGGAGACAGAAAATGTGTATTCCTTTTCAAACACGGAGACTAATTACAAGGGATTAAATAATTGCGTGGAGGGAATAGTCGGGAAATCTTTCTGGAAACCCTTTTTGTTCCAAACCCCATTAATTTCACCCCGGATCCGCACGGCGTTCTAACGAGGGAACCTTTTGTTGAATTCTTCCAAAGGACAAAATCTACCAGATTCTCTCTGGTGAGAAAACAGGAATTCACCAGGACACAGACACACAAAAGGCGAAAAGCTCAGATTCCCTGTGAGGTCGCACAATAACACCCGAACTTCACAATGGGAGGATCTCACGAAGGGAAAAGTTGGATTAGAGTACAGCAGCTTTTTAATAATTCAGGACTAAATCACATTCAGGCTGCTGTTGTGCATTTAACCTTTATAAAAATAAAAAATAAAGCGCGAGTTAAGAGGCTATCACTTATTTATGAGGCAGTTTTTAAGTTGCATTGTGTCAAGGTGGAGAAACACAACATGACAAGCTGCTGCCATTGTACACAGGGTATGGCCAGTATACTAACACTTTTGTAAGTTAGAGCATACCCCTAATATATACCATATAAATAAAATAAAAATATGCTATTATATAATATAAGGCATAGTACAAAGAATATACTAAAAGATGTGTAATATAATATACTGAAAATATACTATAAAGCATTTACTTAAACAATATAAGGCAGGGATGAATGAGTGGATAAAATTTATATAGTGGATTAAACACTGAAGTTGACGTCTTGGATCATATTCTGGTTCCTCAATGTTCCTTGTAAAGTTCTAAATTTACTGATCAGAGGAGTGAGATAAGGAATCTGAGTGATTCTGGATCCGGAGGAAACCTTGAGCTGAATTCTCTCTGACAGCGTGACAGTGATTTAAGCAACAACGGCTGAAGAGTAAAATGTTGGAGGGAGTTTTCCAGCAGAAGAACCTTCAACCCGCTCGGCTCTCTCTGTTACGACTGTAAATCCACCAGCAGGAGCACATACAGCTGGATCAACTGAAACTCATATTTCTCTTCAGCTTCAACCTTCACTAAATCTAAAAGAGTTTCATATAATCAAACGGTGGTATCCTTCAAAGCTGGTGGAAATAAAAAATTCCTCCTGTGCTTTACAATCTTTACCGTATACTCGAAAGAAATTAATTAAAATCCAGAGGCAAACCATCAGAGGAACTTTCATAAAAGACCACGTGGTAAAAACACACATTTGATAGTAAAGCTATTAAATTAAAATGATTCACGTTTATGCACCTTTGACTTTGTCCATCACTGAATACAAACCGTGCACACATCAGTTTATAGGATGAAGGATTCGGTCTCTCTCGCCCCACGTGACCCACGTCGGCTCTTATTCAGGATCATCATGTAGCTTCAGTGCTTTCGGGGGAACAGACCGAGGCCTCGGTGGTCAGCTGTCTGAACTCTGGGACGCCCAATCAATCCCCTTCCTCCCTCCCTCCCTCCCTCCCTCCCCCCCCAGTGCTTTTCCTTGCTCGCTCGCCCTCTCCACATAGTGATGGAGGTCATGTGTGGTCAAGAGCTGAGAATGGACAATCAGGCAGCAGCCAAAGCCAATATTGTCACAGCACAGCGTCTCTTTATGTCCCAGCTGCAGTGGAGTCACGTCACTGGGCTCGTTCTGACTTTAGTTCACATTTACACTGTTGAGAAGTAATGGGATTACTTATTTTTTAAGGGGGAGGAGTTCAAGAGATCCAGTGAGGCTTCAATATTCACATTTTCACTGATTATTTTTGTTTTCCCAGAATCTTCTCCATGTGCTTTCAGACACTAACGTAAACAATAAGACACATTTTGAAGGAACCATGAAGCAGATTTCTATTAATATAATGATGAAATGTTGTAAATTGATGAATTTCACCATTTTAATACATGAAACATTTCAGGAAAATCACTGACAACCCATCAAAACATTGTGTTGTAGAGTTGACAGCAATATTCAGATCTGTTGATGTTCAGGCGCTCACACAGCACGAAGCTGCAGTTTATATAATGTTCATTTACATTTAATTAAAACTATGATGTTTGCCCTATTTTAACACAAGTGTCTTTGTTGCTTCTCTAATTAACAAAAAAATGAACACGATATTAATTAAATGTCGTGTTTGTGTCGTGTTAGTTGAGAACAAAATACAACTAAGACGTCTAAATTATCCAAAAAGACAGAATCATACACTTTGTGACTCCGATCTTTCTTTAGGTTTCAACAAAGTATAATCAACAACTTTATCAGGAGGTATTTGAAGCGTTTTGATTGGCTATGACAGTACCTCATCTTTTCTACTGATCATTGAAGCAGGAGAGTTTCCTTAATTATCTCGTTAGAACCGAACAGATACATTTTTATTTTTTGTTTCATCTCTACTGAATGCTATACGCTTCCGTAGTTTCACGCTCGGCTCCAGATGTAATTCACCTCCGTGTAGAAACAGACTTTCACATCCCGGACCCTGGATGTGAGAAACACCTCCTCACACGACTGAACTCCATAAGAAAAGTAATATAATCTCTTTTTTTCTTTTTTCTCCAACCAGTGATGAGTAATTAATCACATTTTTAATTAACTTTCCGGGAACTGGCCCGATACCGCTCCGCGCTGCAGTGCTGTAAATTCACTGCTTTGCTTATCTCGCCTTTTTCCTTTTCTTCCTATATGTTTTTTTAAAGTTTCTTCAAGTCATTTTTCCTCCCTCTTCTTCCGTTGCTATGGTAACCCTCTCTCTCTCTTTCTCTATCCCTCCGTCTGTCTCTCTGGTGCACCCCCACTTTCCCCTCTCTCTCTCTCCCGCTCTCGCCCGCTCTCTCCTCTCGCTCGCTGTCTCTCCAGCGGCTGGTTGGATGGTTGCTATAGAAACAGACTTATTTAAAAGAAGAGCTAAGAAATTATCTTTTTCTCTCGCTCTCCCCCAACACGCTCGCTCCTGCTTCTCTGCTTCCTCTCCCTTTTTCTATTTTTTTTTTTTTTTACTCCCCCCATCTGGGTAGTAGCAGACCCACTCTTTTATTTTCCTCTGGCCCTCAGCATTTATTGTGTCTCTATACACACTCACACACACACACAGACACACACACACACACGTAGACCATAACTCACATCCCTGAAGTTATGGGTTTACCTCTTGGGAACTAGATTTTCATCCTGGAATCAGACCTGCGTTCCCATAATGTCACAACCTGAACATGAAGCCTTCTTCGTGGATGACATTTTGAAATCTCTCTGATGTGTTTAGCGTCTTTGTTTTCAGGATCCAGGGATGTCACGTGTGATGTCACGCTGTTATGACTCATCAAGTCACTTAGATCAAACAAAGCCACACTGTTATTATGGATTATCTGAAATATCAACAATATAAATCTTGCATGCAAACACTTTAAGGTGCATCTCGCCCAAAAAAAAAAAAATCCACAATGAACCAAAAACACATTGACTGCGTCCGAAATCATTTATAATCTCCAGATAGTCCACTTTATAACCAGTTCACCATTTTGCGATGATGTCCGAATGTTTCGTGGAATTTCTCGTATCCTGCACACATTGTTTCCCACAATGCAACATGAAAAGTAGTGTACAACTAACCGAGCAAACGTGCAACTTCACCAATAGGTGTCACTAGATTCTACACCCTGAACCTTTAAAGTCTCTGATTATGACGTTCAACAACAACAACAACAACAACAACAACAACAATGTCGTCCCAAAACAAATTTCAGTATCCAGAAATATTAATTTTCCACTGAGCTCAGTTCTCTGCACAGAAGTAAATATAGAAGTGAGTGAGTGAGTGACACATCCACTGATCACAGTCGTATCTCCTTTGTGAAGCAGAGACAAATGTAATTCTGTCATAATCTCCACCTGTGCCACCATAACTTCATTTACAGCCACGAGATAGAGAGACTAGCGGTGACGTCACTGCCCCCCCCACCCCTTCAACGCCACCGCTGAGAGCTGCTCGCTTATCTCCTGCACCCGAGCGCATCAGGCCTCACTGAGGGGAGATAGTGTCACACACACACACACACACACACACACACACACACACACACACACACACACACACACACACACACACACACTTCACCACCTCACCCAACTCCGCTCTCTCTCTCGTCTCCTCGCCTCATCGAGCCTCACCAAGCCCAGCGGAGCCCAGGGTGTTATCAGCTCCTGATAGTTATCGACTTACATTAAAACATAAGAGGGGAGAGAGGAGGAACAGGCAGATAGACGGAGGGAGGATGGAAACACAAACAGAGTGGGTGGTGATGGATCCCAGCTTTCATCATCCCTAATCATGTTGTCCATCTCCATCTTTAAGTCGCTGCTGCTTCTTTTTTATCACCGTTTAAAATCCACCAAAGGAAAAGAGAGAAATAACATAAGGAATGGAGGGATATCGTCAGACTTTCAAAAAAAAAGAAATAAAAAAGGAAATTGGCTCGATGCAATGAAATCATTTGGTTACACAAGTTCCGTTTGTGATAAGGGAAATAAGTTTGGAAAAGCCTCTGTGCACGGGGGGGGAGATTGTGAAGAGCTAAATGTTAAATTAAGTGAAAGTTGAGCCAGTGGATCGTGGGTCTGTAGGGTGTGAGAAATTAGGATTATGATCTTCATGCATCGGGTTCTACAGAGGAAAAGTATTAAATATTACAAACTTTTTTTCCCCCTGTAGCTCAAGCGTTAGTTTCAATAAGATATTAAGTCTTAAGTGAATTTAGTATCTGCCTTGTGATATGAGGATAAAACACAGTGTAATATGAAATTGTCTGCACATTCTGTTTCATTTGACAGTTGCAGATGTGTCACCTCCAAAATATGTTTATTGTTTTTATGTTGTTACAGGTTTGATTTGTGTTTCCTGATGTTGAGATTAGTGAAGAGGAAGCAGAAGGAAACCATGTTGGTTGCTTAGGTTGGTTAGTTTGGCAAAATTAATTATATTAATTAAAGAAAATTGAACCAATCTTAGACTATTTCAAGCTGTAATTACCAAAACTTGATAGTGAATATAATCACTCAAACATAAAATCAACAATTACAGGTATTTTTCCACATTTTGAGACTAAAATATTGATGTTGATATCGATCATTATCACAATCAATGTCAGTTTAAAGACAGATGTTTGCTCCTGAGTGAAATTTATTGAACTTTAGTAATATTGTTATTGATGGATATTATACTGGGACAGTTATTGGGATTGTCATAATTTTATCGCCCAGCCCGACATTTGTTCTCTTGTATTTCCCAGATGTCAATATTGATTTCACATTTTAAAGAGAATTATTGTGGGGCCTTATTTCGTCTTTATGTTCTACAGTTAAACAGTCACGAGTTGAACAGGACATGCAGAGAGAGAGAGAGAGAGAAAGAGAGAGAGAGTCCTGACATGTCGACTCAGACCCTCCGGCCGTCGTTATGTATATTTCAGATTTATCGCTGAGCTCTAACAACTGGCAAATTTTTAATTCGATAATCTGTCGTTCAAGCAATCACATGAGTTAACTGAGTAATTCTTTCATTGATTACATGAGACACGCTGCTACGTCAGGTATTGAATAAGTACTCACACACACACACACACACACACAGATATGTAGAAACACACTTATCCAGCAGCATGCATAATCCGGGGCAAAGACAAAGGGGAAAAGCTTCTGATAGCGATCTTGTAATGGATCAGATTGATTTGATTCACTGCGTCGGACAATTTCTCATTCTCATTCCTCAAGACGCCTCTGAATGGATTTTATGTGGGAGGCCCATTCAATTGTTCTCTCTCTTTCTCTCTCTCTCTCTCCTCTACCTCTCGCCGACAGTGGGCGAGCGAGGGAAAACACAGGCAGACAAAGAAACAGAGGAGAAGCCGGAAAAAACACAAACTCTATACCTCCACACTCGGAGCATTTGATCTCTCAGACCTTTTCTGTTGACTTCCCTCTCTCTCGCTCGTGGTGCGTTTGATGTCTGCGTGTTTCTTTGAGCGCTCCTCCTTGGAGAGGGTGGCCAGTTTGGGTTTCTCTCTCTCCCTCCCACTGAAGCTAAGGGTTACTTCCAGCCTTTTATCACTTTTATTGAAGAAGGGACCATCTTTATTTATCCTCCCCGGGCGGAGGGCTCTGGCGCTCGGTGCATTGCAGCGTGCAGCCTTCGGAGCCGCGGTGGAAAAGCCTGGAAAGCTCCAGGACCTGCTCTCCCTCCCAGGAGACCCCCATCTATAATAGGCCTGGCTGTCCCCCCCCCACTACTCCCCCACTCCCTGGCTGCAAGCTCCTCCACATAAATCTCTGCTCCCTGACTCTCCTTCTTCTTCTTCCTCCTCCTCTCCTCCTCATCCACACTTTACTGCACCTCGTGCCATCCTCCTCTCCTGCCCTCCCCCTCATTAGCATTTCCTCCCTCTGTCTTCCATCCCTCTTTCCCTCCTCCAATTTCCCTCATCCCCACCTTTATTTCCCCGCTTCCTTGTGTCATCCACCATAAATCTCTGGCCTGCTCTCGTCCTCCTTTTCTCTCCTCCTCTCCCAATGCTCTCTTTCCTTCCCAACCCATATTCTGCTCCAGCCCTCATCCTCTCCTCCTCTGATTCCTTCTCTCCTCAACTCATCCAAGATCTCTCATTCTCTTCTCCTCCTCTCATCTCACACACTCTCTCTCCAGCTCCCTTGATCTCATGGATGCTCTCCTCCTCTTCCACTTCTGTTTGCATCATCTCCACCTCCTCATTCCCCTCCTTCATTCACCTGTTCTCAACCCTCTTTCTTCCTGTTTCTTCTGCTTCTCCTCTGAACTCCTCCTCCTCCCCAAATGTCTTCCTTGTCCTCCTCATACACTCCTCTTCTCTATCTCCTCCTCTGCCTTTAACTCCTGCATCTCGATCCTTAGCATTTCCTCCCTCTGGCTTTCCTCCTCCACTTCCCTCCTTCTCCAATTTCCTCATCTCCTCCTCTATTTCCCCACTCTCCCTCGTGTCATCCCCCATAAATCTCTGCTCTGCTCTCGTCCTCCTTTTCTCTCCCCCTCTCCCAATGCTTCTCTGCTCTGCTCTCGTCCTCCTTTTCTCTCCTCCTCTCCCAATGCTCTCTTTTCTTCCCAACCCATATTCTGCTCCAGTCCTCTTCCTCTCCTCCTCTGATCTCCTCCCTTCAAACTCCATATTGTGTCCGTTTCTGTTTCCTTCTCTCCTCCACTCATCCAAGATCTCTCATTCTCTTCTCCTCCTCTCATCTCACACACTCTGTCTCCAGCTCCCTTGATCTCATGGATGCTCTCCTCCTCTTCCACTTCTGTTTGCATCATCTCCTCCTCCTCATTCCCCTCCATCATTCACCTGTCGTCAAACCTCTTTCTTCCTGTTTCTTCTGCTTCTCCTATGAACTCCTCCTCCTCAACTGCTTCCTTGCCCTCCTTCTCCCTCCCTCATACACTCTTCTCTATCTCCTCCTCTGCCTTTCTCTCCTGCCTCCCGATCCTTAGCATTTCCTCCCTCTGGCTTTCCTCCTCCACTTCCCTCCTTCTCCAATTTCCTCATCTCCTCCTCTTTTTCCCCATTCTCCCTCGTGTCATCCCCCATAAATCTCTGCCCTGCTCTCGTCCTCCTTTTCTCTCCTCCTCTCCAAATCCTCTCCTCTCTTCCTGCCCAAACTCTCCCCCAGACCTCATCCCCTCTTCCCTTCCATTTGTTTCCTCCATCTGCTCCCTGGCTCTCCTCCTTTTCCCTGTCTGCTCTGTTCATCTCCTCCTCTCCATTACCTTCTTTCATTTACCTGGCCTGAAACATCTTTCCTCCTCTTCCTCCGTTCTTCCTCTGAGCTCCCAGAAACATCTGTTGTCCTCCTTTACTCCTTCCCAAACTCCTCCCTTGACCTCCTTCTCTCCATCACTTTCCCTGAACCATCTTCTTCTACCTTCTCTCCTTTTTTAGCTCCTTCTCTTTTCCTCTAAACTCTCCCGACTTCATCAACTCCTCTGCCTCTCTCTTCTCCTCTCCGTCCTCTTCTGACATTTGATTCTTCACTCCTCCTCTGATCGCTGCCTCTCCTCTGTCCATCTCTCATCTGAATTCCCCTCCTGGCCCTTTCCTCCTGTCTTCTCCTCATGTATACTCCTTCATTTTCTTTGTCTTCCAGTTCCTCCTCCTCTCCTCCTCCTCTACGTGTCCACTACTCCTCCATTATTCAGGCCGACAGATCAGGCAGATTGATGGGTGTCAGTTCTAATACCACATGATGCTTTCTGCTCTGCGTACTCCTCAGTCTTTCACACCGACGCACACACACGCACACACACACACACACACACACACACACACAAATCAACATGTGCAGAGGAGGTTAGGGGGCGTTTGCTGCTGTCGTCAAAGCAGATTACGAGATTATCGGGGCATTGCTGTGAATTAAGCGAAGGCAAATTGTGCCAATTATTTTATTTATCTATTTTAATTGCTGTTCCCTGTCACCTCGGATTAGGCTTCCCGAGCCGTAAGGATATCAGATCTGTCAGGTACTGGAGGGCTTTGGACACACACACACACACACACACACACACACACACTTTACTGCGCCGGCGATGTTGTTTGAACCTCTGCTCTTAAACAGCGCTTGTCACGTCATTCTTAATTATTTTCTTTTGAGAGAACAACGCTTTTTTATTCAAGTGGATTTTGTTTTACCGCCCAATTAGATCCGCGGAGTCAGTCAACCTTTCATATTTGCTTTTATGGCACAATCAGTACAGTACGGGACTAATGGCCGGGGCTCGGGGTTTGATTCGTCCTGAGGCTGCTCATGCAAGAAATGCTCATCAGTGAAAATCCACCGCGGAGATGAGCATGTTCAGTCACCGTCCATATTGAACAATGTCATCAGTGCACTTATTTTATAATGAATATTGTATCGAGTTTTGTTTTCCCTCTGCAGTGGGAGAACAAGATTCCATTGCTTCTGGTCCACTGGTGTTTTGTAGAAGCTGTTTTTCTTCATGGGAGCGTTTGAAACTTCCCTCAGGGGATCGAGACCTCAGGACTTCACTGTGTGTTCTTTTTGTGCTAATTACACAAAGAGCAAGTCTGTTTGTGAAAATCACCTCTTTTGGTATTTCATCATCTGAAATCACTCAGGTCCTGTGATGCAAACCTACCAGAACAGTTTGTTCTCATTCAAATGAATGACGAGGACACATTTCTTTCATGTTGGTCTGAACGTGGCCTTGAAGAAGTTTTCTGAACAAAAAGCACCTCCTTTCAGACAGAGGCTGAAAGGAGGTGCTGCAGAAACGGATAGTTTGGAGACATTTTTTAACCATTATTGCTTTATAACTATAATAACTATTTGAAATGATCAACCTGAATATAAAAAGGATATGTCTATATGTCTTTTAGGTTTATATTTCTGAATGAAATGTACCTACACAATGAACAAGGGTGCGAAGGTGGTTGAATGAAGTGGGTGAGTCAGTTTTTTTAATTTTCACCCCATGGCTAAATAAAGAAAATCCAGCAATGCTACCGTGGGTTTCCCTGTAGCCAAATGATCAAAAGATGAATTAGCTGGATATTATATAATCTCTCTTTATCTTGCCTTGAGGTGAGACTCTGCCAATGTGAGGCAGTGCAGATGGAATTTAGTGAATCTTGACTAAACAGAAAGGAGCAGGAATCCCTTCACGACGATGTCGCTGGTGTAGCGCAGCGATCTAAAAGTTTTAATGATCGGAAAAAAAACGATCCCAGACAGTTACGCGGTATCAGACGAAGAAGAATGACACAACGATGCAGAAGCATATAGTCAAGTGCCCAAAGTTTCCTCAGGGCTCAAATCAGCCTATGAAAAAACAAAATGTTCATATTTGTGTCTGTATATGACAACGTAAATACAGTTAGTATAAATTGCCCACAACATTTCCAGTTTATTCCAGTTTATTCCTGTTAATTCCTGTTAATTCCCGTATATTCCCGTTAATTCCCGTTAATTCCCATGGAAAGTTTCCAACTTTGAGTATTCCCGGAATTTTGCAACCCTAGGTGGGTCCTGAACATTCTCTGGAGTTTAGGACACAGTTTAAGCGAGTGTCCAGACAGGTGCATTCGGACATTATCCAGAGAGTTCACTTCCAGAGAGACTCCAGAGAATGTCCACAGCAACTAACTTGGATATCTGCGTTTTCACATACAGCCCTGGAGTTCGGTGCATGTCTAGAAGCAGCTTCAGTCTCCTGCTGTGTGATTGCAGTAAAAAATTCAAAGGCAGTTGCGCTAGACTCAGATTCTTTGAGAGGTTTTTGGTCTTTTGGACAAGAGGCGAAAAACTTTTCAGGTAAAAAAAGCCTCTGGAGCCCACACGTTGGGAATGAACCTGTGCGTCAAGTTGTGAAACTCGCCAAACGCTCCAGGTCCAGCCGGGTCGCTGTGGAAGCCGAGACTCGAGCCAGTGGGGCCCTCTCGCTTTCTCTCCCCCCCCCCCCCCCCAAGCTGCAGCTCTGCCTCTGTTTATCCTCAAACATCCCCTCTTGTCAACAGATTAGGACTGAACCCCGCTGTCTCTTCCTTTCTTCGTCTCTCCCTGCCTCCATCTCTCTGTCTTTTAGCCTGTCTCTTTTCATCTGCGAGAAAAGAGTGTCGGAGGGGGGGGGGTAGAAGAAGAAAGTGTGTGTGTGTGCATCCATGTGTGTGTGTGTGTGTGTGTGAAAGGGGGAGTGCAGGGAGATGGGACAGGTGCTGGCAGTGCAAGAACTGCTTTGCTTGCTTTGCTTGCATGATCAGGCTGCAAAAATGTTCAGCTCAAGCAAAAGTGCTGTTCAAGAATCGACTGTGAGAAACACGCTTCCTCGCCTGTGGCCAGAGCGGCGCTGGGAGCACAGCGTCGGATCACAGAGGCAACACACGCCACACACACGCACACACACACACACACACACACACACACACACACACACACACACACACACAAACACACACACGAACAAGAGCGAATGGTAATTACAGAGGCCCAAAGACACGCGGTCAACCACACGGAGATGTAGTTGACGTTTGTTTGTTTGTGTGTGTGTGTGTGTGTGTGTGTGTGTGTGTGTGTGTGTGTGTGTGTGTGTGTGTGTGTGCAGTAAATCAGGAGGCTCAGACAGTCGGAGCTGTCATGCAGCCGACACCTGGAAGAGTCCAAACAGGCTAAACACACATTAGGCTGCAGCAGCTGCATGTAGGGACGGATTCACTCTGATCACATTTACAGGCTTAGTGCAGCGGCTCAGCTGGAGACACTGATCTGCTGCTCTGTTCTATGTTCTATGTTCTACGTTCTCTGTTCTGTTCTCTGTTCTCTGTTCTCTGTTCTCTGTTCTCTGTTCTCTGTTCTCTGTTCACTGTTCTATGTTCTCTGTTCTTTTCTGTTCTGTTTTTTGTTCTATTCTCTGTTCTCTGTTCTGTTTCTATTCGATGTTCTATGTTCTATGTTCTATGTTCTATGTTCTATGTTCTGCTCTGATCTGTGTTCTGTTCTGTGTTCTGTGTTCTGTGTTCACTGTTCACTGTTATCTGTTCTCTGTTCTCTGTTCTATGATCTATGTTCTATGATCACTGTTCTATGTTCTCTGTTCTGTTCTATTCTCTGTTCTCTGTTCTCTGTTATTCTATGTTCTATGTTCTATGTTCTGCTCTGTTCTCAATTCTCTGTTCTCTGTTCTCTGTTCTCTGTTCTGCTCTGTTCTGTGTTCTGTGTTCTGTGTTCACTGTTCTCTGTTCTGTTCTGTTCTGTTCTGTTCTGTTTTGTGTTCTTTTCTGTTCTATGTTCTTTGTTCTATGTTCTTTTCTCTTCTGCTCTGTTCTGTTCTGTGTTCTTTTCTCTTCTGTTCTGTGCTATGTTCTGTTCTGTTCTAAGTTATGTGTTCTATGTTCTGTTCTCTGCTCTGTTCTCTGCTCTGTTCTTTACTTTTCTCTGTGATTCTGTTCTGCTCTGTTCTCGAATGCTCTGCATGTTTGTTCTCTCTCTGATTCTCTTCGGTTCTGTTCTGTTCCCTCTCTTCTTCTCTCTCCTCTTCCATCCAGCTTCCAGCTCTCGTCCTGATGACACTGATTCATCACATTGTCGACCAGTCTCATCTCATTCACTGGATTCTCACTGAAAGCTGAATGCATCCATTTTAAAAAACCCAGACGCTGATGTTCCTGTTAATCTCTGTGGTGTCTACGGCTCGTTTTTCTACGTTCTTGTTCAAGGTGATCATCATGATATTAGATTCTGTTTTATTCCACTCAGGTGGTCAGTTCGGCTCCAGCCTGCGAGCTCCTCTCACTGTCTGTCTATGCAGATAACCGTCTGTGGCTCATCACACCGGCGGCCTGCGGCACCATGAGACCCAGGTGCTGAGACAGGTACACACACACACACACACACACACACACACACACACACACACACACACACACACACACACACACACACACACACACACACACACTCTCACACACGCTCTTGGATGAACTGCTCACATCAGGCCACCTCGATTAATCACCTCTGTCTGAGCTGTGATTGCCCTCAAACAGAAACACACACTCTCTCACACTGGTAGTCCGTGTGTGTGTGTGTGTGTGTGTGTCTGTGTGTGTGTGTGTGTGTGTGTGTGTAGGCTGGAGAGAGAGAGAGAGAGAGAGGGAGGGAGAGGGCAATCTATCAAGGTGATCGATAAACAGGGACATTAATATTAGTAATGGGGTTTCTCCTCCAGTCCAGTGAATATGTCTCCGTCTTTACGGTAAAATATGAATTTTTCTTGGCACCTGCACGTTCGCAGCCAGGCCGCGCGCACGGGCACGAGCACGTCCAAGACTCTACCTGCATGCTAAGAGGAAGAGGTCTGTCTCTAACACACACACACACACACACACACACGCACACAGACACACACACACACACACGTTGACTTTGCCTCTCATGAGACTCTTGCGCGCAGGCCTTTTCTCTCCACTGCGCGCACACACACACACACACACACACACACACACACACACACACACACACACACACACACACACACACACACACACACACACACACACTGAGGTTGATGGAATGCGCGTGAGAGTGTGTGTGTGTGTGTGTGTGTGTGTGTGTCTTTGTGTGTGTGTGTGTTGGAAATTGATCCAATGTGACTCATGTTAAAGCCCGGTGACCAGACTGTGCACTGGATCCTCGCCTCATCTATCATCCCCGGCTGGCAGGTTATGCGCAATGTGTGTGCGTGAGAGAGAGAGAGAGAGAGAGAGAGAGAGAGAGAGAAAGTGTGTGTGCGTGTGTCTTTGTGCGTGTATACGTGCACATTGTGTTGACCCACTGCGTGTGCATGCATGTGTCAACCACATTTATCTATCCGTGCGTTTCAAAGGTCACGTCAAAGCGATGTCTCTTGCAGATGCTCCACGTCGCTGCCATTCACGTTTAATTGAAGGAAAATGAACGCAACACGTCTGGACCGTGCGTGTGCGTGAGCGTGTGCGTGTGTGTGTGTGTGTGTGTATAAGTGTGTGCGTGTGCGTGAGTCTACTCTGAATCTCATTTCCCCAGCGGAGCAGAGACCCTGAACACCCCACGACTCCAACTCTTCAGCGCCACTGAGCTGTAATGATGATGTCCAGGGCTGCACAAATAACACAACACACACACACAGACACACACATACACACACTGTGCCAGACATAGACGCACAATAGGAGCGCGCACAGCCTCACGCACACACACACACACACACGCACACACACAGCAGAGGAAACAACAAGGACAAAGAGGATGGACAGAGGAGAAATTGCAAAGAAAAGTTTGCAGGATGTCTCCCCTGGTCGTGCCGCTCGACCCCCTGCTGCGCGGTGGGTTCGAACCCGTCTCACCTCGGCTCAGGGTGATGGCCACGGTCAGGATCCACAGGGTCGGCATGGTTCAGCCTCCTCGTCCCCCAGGTTCAGCCTCCTCGTCCCCCAGCAGACACCATCAATCCTCCGGAGCGGCTGCGATCAGCTGGAATCCTCCCGGAGACTCCGGAGTGAGAGGAGACACATTCTAAAGGACAACAAATCCAGCGCTCCTTCACCCTCCTCTTCCTCGGTTGTCACCCCCCGTGCGTAAAATAAACCACTTTTATTTGCCCTTTCTCTCTCTTTCTCTCTTTCTCTCTTTCTCTGTTTCTCTCTCTTTCTCTGTCCTTCTCAGTTTCTGCGTCCCCCTTTCCTGTGTGCCTCCTGGATTCCCATTAAAACAGGACTGAATACCACTCTCTCTCTTTCTCTCTTTCTCTCTCTCTCTCTTACAATCAGTGGCACACACCCCCTCCTCTCTCCTTCTCTCCCTCTCTCCCTCTCTCCTCCTCCCCTGCTCCAAATCTCCGTTTTGGACTCCACAGAGGAAGAGGAGGGCGCTCCAGTGGCCGCAGAGGGAACTGCACTCTGAACCTGAAAACCTCAATCAATCAAACGCTTTAAATGACTGAATGCAACTTTAACACACGACTTTCTACAGCAGGTTATGTTTTTATTTTTTTTCAATATTAATTGAAGGACAAATCAGTCGCCTCTGACCGAGTTAGAGGTGTATTTGTATCTATACACTAAAGACTGGTTGCACAAATTAAGATATAAAGTTTAGTGTTCATGTTTTTAAAGTTGATTGTGCTTGATTGGATTGAATCTATTTTCCAGTGTCAGCCCATGAAGATCTATAGAAGAAAAATCAGCAGTTTGTGCATTTTATCCCAAAACAAGTGATTACTTTATCCGTGTATACAAACATTAATGAAGTAATATTTCATAGACCCAGGCAAATGGCTGGTATGAACATTACATTTTCTGTCCAAGTATTTTTGACTCTGTCCTCGCTCCTACAGTGTGTGTGCGTGTGTTTTTTTTAATGTCTTTTTTATGTCTTTTTGCAGCACTCCCAGTTTTCCAGTAGTTGAATCAGAATGTGGTAACAATGGAGGGATTGTTTCCTCTTGTTAGTCAGTCCAAGCACAGAGGTGTGGCCGCGTGGATTTACATGAATCAAACTTAAAGTTTAGTCTTGGATACTCAAAAGAAATAACTTCAGTATAAGAGAACAGGGAGAGAAAAATGAAAAGGACTTGTCAATGAATTTTAAAGTGACAACCGGCAGAAATCTTTTCTTTGGAATTTCAATTGTGGATCTGCTGTTTTTTACACATGTGGCTCAAGGAATCTTTGTCTGTGATTGGCCACAGTCAAATGAATCGTCATATCCTTGATCAGCTATGATTTACCACTGTTACCCTACACGGTTTAAAGTATAGGGACCCAAACTTTCCAAATATTCTAAGGGACAAAAGCCAAAAGAGAAGAGTGGTCCATGACTTCACTGTCTGTAGATCAAACAGTGGGCCTATCATATTGTAGAATATACATTTCAGTCAAATGTTATCAAGATTGTGAAAGCCTAAAATGAAACGGGCATTACACATGTATTATTGGCCACAGTATAAATTCATTTTGATCAAATTTAACATGATCAAACTGAGCGTCACGTTTTCCACGATACTTCTTGTACTTTGAATAAGTCGATGTTTAGGAACGAGCTCAGTCTGCTTCTCTCCGGCAGCTGGAGAGAGTTAGGAACATCCAGCTGTGTGAGCACTGGGACTACTTACTGTGTAATTAACTGGTAGCATGTGTACAGTGTGAGGCTGATTGTTAACATCTAACCCAGAATCAACATGTGGAAACAATACCCCCCCCACTCGAACCACAGAGCGAGAGGGGCGGAAGCAACAGGTAAAAGATAAGAAGAAAAGAAAGAAAGAAAGAAAGAAAGAAAGAAAGAAAGAAAGAAAGAAAGAAAGAAAGAAAGAAAGAAAGAAAGAAAGAAAGAAAGAAAGAAAGAAAGAAAGGAAGGAAAGAAGGAAGGAAGATCATGAGACCACGAGGCCTTTATACTGTTTATGAGAAAGAAAGAAACAGTTTTACAGTATAATCTATTTCAGCAATAATAAGAAAAGCATGTCTGCAAAGAGGAAACTAAATTTAGTATAATTCAGGTTTTCAGTTCTCTTTTATAAAGATTTGAGGTATTGTGTTGCACTGCCCCCTGTTGGATTTATTCAGTAAGTGCAGAGTGTGCAAAGTGGATGAGGAGAAGCTTTTAATAACCTGTTGATTATTTACACTACACACTGTGATCATTGTATTTATATTTAGGTGATACTATTTATACCATGTATTAATTATAGTTTATAATGTCATTAATGTCAGATTAGTACTTTAAATACTAGAACTTTGGAGCTTTTATTTACTTTTAGAAGTATCACATTTCCCCCTAAGAGCTGAGTATTTACCTGCAAAGTAACAGCAACAAGAAAAGACAACGACAGGTGAAATTAACCCAAATGCATGTTTATTGAAGTCAACAACTGAACTGGTATTTTTGAACAGAAAAACCAAATCAAAACAAATACTTCATGAACACAAACGGCCAACGGAGGCAAACCCAGCACGGCATGCGGCTGGCTCCCACCTCGGTGACATCTCCGGCGATAGTAGAAAGGAACGCACGTGACAGCACTACTCTCGTGTGATATGGACATTGATTCAAAAGGAAGACTTGTCATCCAAAAAATAATAATGATGCTAAAGACAAAGACGTCATTTTAGTCATGGAAATAATAACATTTTTCGTGAACGCAACACGCGTTAAGAGTGTTTTCGGAGTCTGTTTGGATCAATTAATACACGTCTCACACTCATACACAAACACACATGCACACACATATGTACAAATACACCATAGTCACAGACGCCATGCCTGCTGTGCATATTCCGATATGTGTGTGGATGTGCATGTACCCTAAGTGTGTGTGCAGAGTGTGTATGGGTGCGTTTGTAAGTATCCAGTAAAGGCAACACTATATACACGAGAATTATCAAAAAAAACTAGTTGTTGAAACAATAAAATACGCAAAAAAAAAAACTAAAATTCTAACCTTCAAGTTTTGGACAAAACTAATAAAAATATGATTATCGGTTGAGCTGAAAAAAAATGTAAGATTATGCACACCTTTTACAAAACGGAATTTAAAAATCAATTTGTTCGTATAGCATTAAAAACGAATAGGGATGAGAGGCAGCTAGTGTGCGACTGCCTGTAGAGGAGTGGGTGAGAGTTGAGTGGTGGGACGGGACGGGACAGGACAGGACGGGACGGGACAGGACGGGACGGGACAGGACAGGACAGGACGGGACAGGACGGGACGGGACAGGACAGGACAGGACAGGACAGGACAGGACAGCTCGGGACAAGACAAGCTGCTGTTTGCTGGCATCTAGTGACAGTTTGTCATCACTGCACAGACGCACGGGATTTATGAGTTCCTCTGTACCTCTGTGTTGATTGAATGGAGCGGTGGTGGCAACAGAAGAAGAACTGAGCCTTCGCGAGTTGCCTCTGTTTTGATGAGGGAGGTACAGAAGGTTGAACCGGGGGGCGCGGCCTAATGTTTGCAGATCAGAGAACGTCCCAGGAGAGAAGCTCGTCGCCGCTGCTCATCCCCGACACTATCTACAATTCCAACCGTTTCTCATGCAAGCTACATGCTAGCACATTAACTAAGACGAAAGGACAGGACGATAAATTACAGGCAAATACAGGTCCATTAGTTTTAAAAAAGACACTACACTTTTAAGTTATGAGGCAGATTTTTCCTTTTCTCCATTCACAGAGCAGGATCGGACTGGGATTTAAATACAAAAACCAAAGGTGTGTCTCTTCGAAGTGGACAGCGAGCTCCGTGAGACGAGGCCCGTCCTCTGGTCTGCACGCACCGGGCTGGAGAGCGACGCGGCGTAAACGCGGGATCAACGGTGTCGTGAGCTCCAGGAAATATTCACCTCAGTTTGTCGGAAACCGCGTCCGACGGAATTCAGACACCGTTGAAGCCGAGTTTACGAGAAACGCCACAGGAGGAGAGAAAGTAAGACAACAGCTGACCCTGCTATCGGGTCACATTACCCTTTGTATTTTAGCTAGCTTATAGACGCACCGGCCGGGCTTTAAAATGCAGCCAGCGCGGTGGCAGGTTAACGATAATGCGGGCGGGGGGGGGAAAGGTACGAAAAGCACAATCCCTGAACATTCCCAAAAAAGGTGTACAAAAACTATCACAGACATAACTGTCTAACGGGTCGACGGACAACAGCAAATGGATTCCCTCTCCGTAGCAACACAATCCCGGAAGCTGCTGAGGAGAAACATCAGCGAGCGCCGGGCGGATCTAGAGACGCTACTTTCTACTGTACGTCTACTGTAAGGACTCGTGAACGAGAGGGAGAGACCAGCGAGGAGAATCGGACATTGAGCAGAGATGGATGGTCGTGGTGAGGAAAGGGGAGAGCGGGTGAAGGTGGATCAGGACACAGACCAGATGATTAATTAAAGAATGGAAAGAAATGGATGAGAGGGGCGGAGTAGGGGGGGGGGGGGAGGGAGGACGTTTAAGTTCCTGAATGACTTTCTTCTTAGTGCAGCCGAGACTCCAGCTCGAGCCAAACCTTGGCACGTGAGCAGTCCGGAGCCCGGGAGCCTCTTAGTTAGATTGCAATCAATTTACCACGCCCGGGGCCAATCGGATCCTTGCCAGGACCGAGGCCGACGCCCAACCTTAATAAAACACTCGTCACTTGTGGGAACCTTGTGCTAAGCTGGCGATTGATTCCTGCACACACACGCAGGAAAGAGAAAGGAGGAACAATAACAGAAAAGGTTTTTGTTTGTCTTAATGCATGTAGGCAATCCTGTTTGGCCCTGGAGTGGAAAGCCAGCGAGCGTTTTCACCTCCGGCGAGCGGCGAGCGTGCCAGCGTCTTAGAGGAAGTCATGAAGTCACTACTCAATGAATTTTAGCGCCCGGGTGCTCTTGCCAAGACAAGCAGTCTGCTGTAGGGGGAGGGGGGGGAGGTGGAGGCGGGAGGTGCAGGGCCGAGTGGAGCTCCAGGAAAGCTCCATCGAACAGGTTGACCCCCTCTGAAAAAGGTTTTTCGATCGAGGTTTTGCTACAGTTTCGTTTTCGGGAGGACAAGATGGCGGCAGTGGACGCGGGACATGGGGGGGGGGGGGTGGTCAACACACAAACAGCATAAAAAAAACCCTTAAAACTCGAAATCGGATCACACGTTGTGATATCCATGGACTCCCGGGCCGACAGACTGACAGACACTGTGAACACTGACGACAGGAGGTCTCTCTCGAGTCCTGAAAACCAAACACGGGAAATAAGAGACGCAGAAAGAAAAAAACAAGGAAACATTCCTCATACAAATATTTGCAGTTAAGGTTAGTGTTCATCGCAACGTCATCATGGTTATTTTTGTCATCATTTTGTTGTTTTTCCCCCAGATACTGATATTTTTGTCTCGTACGTAATAAAAAACAGGCAGGCGTTTATTTTTTTTGAAGAGTATATACGTCACTGTAATGCAGTAACAGATACAGGAGAGAGAGGGAGATGTAGGGAGAGAGAGAGAGAGAGAGACGGAGGGGAGAGAGAGAGAGGACAGAGAGTGTATTTACAGCACACCAAACATTTTCTGTCAAGTAAAAAGAATGCTATATACTTCTATATATATATTTATATATATTTATATATGTATACTGGAGCCCCTTGGCTTTGTAGCGCAGGGTGGGAATGCTAGTTTTGCATGATTGTTTGCATGTTGCTGCGTTGATGGGGGGGTGGTTGGGGGGGTTGGGGGGGGTCTTCGGCACAGAAAGAGGTTTGATGGTGTCAAAAGATGAAACTGAGAGAGAGGGGGGTGGGGTGGGGGTGGGTGTCTGTCAGTGATGATTCACGTGGATCTCTTGGATGTTGACGGAGGGATTCTGACTCGTCGGGCGGACAAAAGAAAGAAAGATGTGAAGGACTGAGCTGGTTTGGAAGTCGAGGGGAGAAGTGAAGTATCAGGACGGGTTGGGGGGGGCCGGGTGGGGCGGTTTGGGGGGGGGGAATGGTGCCGGAATGTGAGTTACGATTCTGCCTTTTATCGAGTTAGAAATAGATGCGATGCGTGTGTAAAAATGTCGTAATTCAGACGTGTTAGTAGGAAGCTCGCGTTCTGAGGATCTCTGCGAGCGCTCGAGTCCGTGAGAACCGACTCGCGTGTGTGTCTGTGTGTGTGTCTGTGTGTGTGTGTGTGAGTGTGTAACCTCAAGTTTGTCCGTATGTCAAGTGCAAAATCTCACTTCCCTGTATCAATGCAAAGAGGGTCGTACCAAGTCGAAGCTCAACTCATCGCTTTACGCTGCCAAAACAAAATGGAGGTTTTTCTCCCCCCCCTTCACTCCTCCCCATCCCCACTCCCACACGTCCTCCTCCAACTTCTCCACCTCCTCCTCCTGCCGCTTCCTTTTCCTCCGCTGCTCCCTCCTCGGTCTAGATGAAGTACTCCTTCTTGTCCTCGGCTCCGGAGGTGCCGCCCTCCGCGTTGATGATGGCCGTGTCGGCGTCAGGGGCGTCGTCCGAGCCCTTGGCTTCGTGGGTCAGGTACGTCCCTGTGGAAGGAAAGAGAGGGAGAGAGTGAGAGAGGGAGCGAGGGAGGGAGGGAGGGAGGGAGGGAGAGGATGGGTTTGCTGAGTCAGCAGAAGTCAAACACCGGCTCTGACAGAAGACAGAGTCCCGGTGGTTATGTCTAAATCATCGTTTTTAATGAATTAAGACCCTTTTTCATTTGATATGTTTTCTTTAGTTTGGGTGAACACTCGGAGACAAACTCCTGACAACACATAATTCAAAGGTCAAAGGGTCAGACTCTACATAACAGCTGATTCCATCCCAGAAGCTTTTCCTGCAGCTCTCAGCGACACAAGTTACGTTTTTTATCAACCTGGAGAATTGAATCACTTTGATAAACGGATGTTGTACATAAATGATAAAGCGAATGTTGGTCCCAGTTCAGCGTCTTAGCAAAAACTCTGTCGCTGCCTCGACCAGGAAGAGGAGAAAGTCATCAATCGGGCGTCTGTGACTTTGACCAGTCAAGGAATGACCACAGAAGAAATATACATCCGATGCCAGAGGCCATCTCTGAACAAAGGTTTACGACCTATTACCCCGAAGTCTGACAAATATGAACGCCTGTTATTACGTGCCCGCCCCCCCCGACTCAGACAAACATCCATTTGTTGGTGAAGACCCTGAGACGTCATCGAAAGAACCCGAAAGATAGAAAGTATAATTCAGGGTTAGACTGTTTTCTCAAACTACCTTTAAAGGGTGATTGAATCAAGGATATATCTATTTGTTCTAGGATATAAGTGCATATTATCTTTATCTGTTGCTTTGTGATAAATAAATCTTAATTTATTCTTATTCTTGTTGTCCTCTGTTGAAACACAGGCAGGCATCAGACAGCGAGGAGCTTCATCTCAGCCGCACGCCTCCGAACAGACGCCTCAACCAACCAGAGGGGGGCGCCAGCACAGCAACATGATCCCTAACAGACCTGGCACCATGTTCAATATTCAATATTCTGACCCAGCTGGAGGCACCGGCGCCGGGGAGCGAATCTGGCAAACTTTGGTGCTGGTGGCGGTGGGTAATGTGCTATCAAGTGCGCCACCTGGGGGCCAAAACATGTCGATATTACCATTTAAATTTCCCCTGCTGGACTGGAGACATTTGAATGTGCTTTGTTCCTGTTTGTTTATATTCCAAAAGCGATTTTTTGAGAAGTGAGTGAGAGAGAGACGGAGCAGAGCACCGGAGCTGATGTGAGGACGGAGGCAATTAAGTCTCTTCCACATCACTCTGAATTCCACATTTGATCATTTAATTGAAAATACGCAGCAGAGACGTTGCTTGTGTCAGGAAATCTAATCTCGCAGGAAGTTGTGTGACCCAAAATGTATTAAGAGGCAATGAATAAACATTCCCTTCACTCACTCTCTTATTCTGCTTTGAGGGTAAAACAAGTGAAGCTTGTGCTTTGAATACATATTTCGCCATTTGCATTTCTGTGTATACATATGTATGTTTGTTAAGTGTGAGATCCTATCTTGGTTGGTATGTATCCATATTTATGCAAGTGTATCTCCATGTGTTGTCATGCATGCATGTGTCTGTGAGCAGGTGACCTTTGTGTCTGATGAGGTATCTGCCGAGGACGATGAGGAGGCAGAGCAGGATGAAGACGATAACAGCCACCACCCCTCCGATCACAGCGTGGTCCACCCCCGAGGAGGTCAACATGGCTGTGGGGTCTTGAGAAGGAGAAGAGAGGAGGAGAGGAGTTGAGGAGAGGAGGAGGAGAGGAGAGGAAAGGGTGGAAGGGGAAAGTTGTGATTAAGAAAAGGACGTGGAAGTAATGCAAGAGAGATGGACAGAATGGATGAGGATGAAACAGAGAAGTCAGCGAGAGAAAAGGAGGAGGAGACCGTGAGAAATAGGCAGAAAGAGGGAAAAAGACACGGAGATTGAGGGAAAAGTGGAGACGGATGATGAAAGGCAGCAGAAATAGAGAAAGAGAGAGAGTGAGAGAGAATAATGGGGAGAGTGAGGAGAAAGAAACAGAGAAAAGGGAAGCACAGAACTCTTGTCAGTACATTATAACCCAGGCACAGATGCAAAGCTTCAGAACACAGAGACAAGGATGTGAGGAAAAACCAGGCGAAAGAAAAGAGGCAGACGTGTCACCCTCCGCCCCCCCGCCCATTAAAACTGATCCGTGACTCACACGCAGCTCGATGCTCAGGTTCAACCCGCCCACTCCCAGAGACGTGTGGGGACAAACTCTGATGATGGTGGGTGAAATCCTTACTGCTAATTCAGGCCGGGGTCATTTCCATATGTTTGCACTTTAACTGAATTATTATTATGCTGTTCTGGGGATTAAAAGACTTGTAGTTTGAGGTGGGATCACCGACCAGGGGGAGCAGGCAGCTGCACTTATACCCCCAGACCACCAGGAGTCCCTAGACCTCCAGGACCCCCAAAGCACCTGATTCAATCTTTATAATAATATAATAAAGATTAAAGACAAATGATCTGCTATTTAAACAAGCAGAAAATGTTTAACCCATGTTAAAAATTTGAAAATGTGCTTTATCTTGATTAAAAATATATTCAAAACTCTTATTAATTACTTATTTACTAAAATTACCAGGAATTGTATTAATCATATCCTTTAGAAATATACAAGTTTCATTATCTGGATGATAATGTATTATTTCAATTCCCAAATATAAAACGTTTTCTTTTACTTCTATCTTTTTTGAGATTCAGGATTTTCACCCACCCACAGATATTAGATCATTTCAGACCCTCTGGCTTCTGGCCCCTCGGAGAATAACATTTTCTACATCATTTGTTTCGCCTGACTTTTCCTAACGGATCAAACGTTGGGTGTCAATTTAAAATCACAGAGAAAGACACAACTCAAAAGCAGTACTTTTTTTTTTTTTATAGAGAAATGGATAAAAAAGGGAAACTGAACAAAGAGGCTGATTTGGTGAATGTTGGAGGGGGTGAAACCGATGAAGAGGACGAGGATTCAACCAGTCAGAGGAAGAAGAAAACTTAGCTTATCGACCCGGTCAGAGCACAGGAGTGAGAGATCAGAGGCACAGCAAACAATACACAACCAGATAGGCAGAGGAAAGACTGAAAGTGAGGAGGAGAGGAAGAGGAAGAGGAAGAGGAAGAGGAAGAGGAAGAGGAAGAGGAAGAGGAAGAGGAAGGGAACACGACCGACCGGGACGCCGACAGGTGGAGGAACAAGTCACGTGTCAGCCAGTTAGAGAAGTGAAGGGGCATGACAACAACCAACCAGAGGCCAGCCACATCCAGAGAACAGGGAGAAGAGGGGAGGGTGGTGGAGGTGTGGAGTGACACACACACACACGGACACACACACACACACGCTCTCTGGCTGGCCGGTGTGGAGGTGAGAGGGGCATGCTGACGAGGCGAGACTGAGAATGAGCCCATAAATCCTGCTGTCAGCATCAAAGAAAAGCAGACAAGAGCCGAGAACACCTCCAAGCCTGGCCCCTCCCCCCTCCCCGGTGCTAACACACACACACACACACACACACACACACACACACACACACACACACACACACACACACACACACACACACACACACACACATAGAGAAACATGCAGTGGAAGTGAAACTCTGTGTAAATGACTTGTACCACTTAAGGGGTCATGCTAGTGTGTGCATGACTTTGTGAGATGGATGTGAGTGTGTGGTGTGAATACTGTGAATGTGTCACATGTGAGGGAGTGTGTGTGTGTGTGTGTGTGTGTGTGTGTGTGTGTGTGTGTGTGTGTGTCAGTGTGTTTTGAGCTCATCTGGGCATGTATGGGCAACAACAAAGAATTACGTGGGCAGGAATATGAAATATTCATCCCTCTGCTCTGAAGTTCAAAGGGTCCCTAGACTATTTTTTACCAGAGTAAGAGATGGAGAAAAAACAGACAGAAGACAGACAGACAGACAGACAGACAGACAGACAGACAGACAGACAGACAGACAGACAGACAGACAGACAGACAGACAGACAGACAGACAGACAGACAGACAGACAGACAGACAGACAGACAGACAGACAGACAGACAGACAGACAGTCAGACAGACAGACAGACAGACAGACAGACAGACAGACAGACAGACAGACAGACAGACAGACAGACAGACAGACAGACAGACAGACAGACAGACAGACAGACAGACAGACAGACAGACAGACAGACAGACAGACAGACAGACAGACAGACAGACAGACAGACAGACAGACAGACAGACAGACAGACAGACAGACAGACAGACAGACAGACAGACAGACAGACAGACAGACAGACAGACAGACAGACAGACAGACAGACAGACAGACAGACAGACAGACAGACAGACAGACAGACAGACAGACAGACAGACAGACAGACAGACAGACAGACAGACAGACAGACAGACAGACAGACAGACAGACAGACAGACAGACAGACAGACAGACAGACAGGTGGAAGGAAAGTTAGAACCACAGGAAGTCAGAACCACAGGTGACTGGTGGAAACGTTATACCTGGGATGTTGTCTGCAGCATCTTCTCAAGTGGATGAGTAGATGAGTGGATGTTTTGATGGATGGATGGATGGATGAATGGATGGATGAATGGATGGATGAATGGATGGATGGATGTGTGTTGGGGGGTTTGGATGGTTAGGTATCATTAACAGGAGGAGGTGGGAAACAAGAAAGAAAAACATTTAACAGTTGTGACACATTTTTCCACTTGTTCCTTCATCATGTGTCTCGACAATTTTTGTGAGTCAGTCGTTGTGGCTTTGTGTGTGTGTATTTGTGTGTGTGTGTGTGTTAAACAAACGGCTGCACATTCACAGTTTGTGTATTGAGCGACAGAAAGAAGCAGAAGAACTAACGTGAACCGTGTTTGCTTTTCCGCTCCATGACTAAGCTCCTCATAAACTCCCTTGTTTGCAAGTGTGTGTCCAAGTGTGTAACTCAGATGGTTTTACCTGTGAAAGTGAAAACTCCACTCAGCTGGACGGAAACTGGGAGAGTAGGGGAGGAGGGGGCGGAGGAGGAGGCGGAGGAGGAGGAGGAGGAGGAGGAGGCGGAAGAGGGAGTGGCAGTGGATGGAGCGATGCTTGCAGAGGAGAGAGGAGGCGTGGCCGGGGAGGATGATGGAGAGAATGGCAGGTCGGGAAAGAGGGCGTTTGAGAGAGCGGTGGTGGAGGAATCGGAGATGGTGGTCAACCCGTCGGCCTCCGAGGGGTCGGGAGTGGGAGAGGGGGAGGGAGAGGGGGAGGAGGTGGAGGCGGAAGTGGATTCAGAGCTGGAGGAAGATAAGACTTCGGTGGGGGAGGAGGTAGGAGGGGAAGAGGTAGATATCGGAGGGGAAGACGTAGATATCGGAGAGTCAGTGGGGGGGGAGGTAGTGTCCGGGTGGTCTGGGTCCGAGAGATCTTGGGAGGAGGAGCGAGCAAAGCAAAGCGCCAAAAAAAGGCGGCGAGGATCGAAACGAGCGGGACACGGGAGCGTTAGCACGGGGAGAGAGAGAAGCGCACGGGCGAGCGAAAGCGGTTGGATGGTGAGCGGTGGCGGTTGTGGTTGTGGTTGTGGCGGCGCGGAAGGATGAGAAAAAACAAAAAAACAACAAGAAGAAAAACAGGAGGAAAAGAAAGAAAAATGTAAATCAGAAGAGAAGAAAAGATGGAGGAAAGTACAAGCATAGCCACAAGAAGAAATCAAAAATAGAAAACGTGATGAAGAAACGTAAAAAAAAAGAAGACAATCCCAACCCTGTCACATTTCTCTTGGAACCCATCCCTCTCTTCTTCATGTCCTTATTCCCACCACACATTCCTTTCCTTCCCTCCTTTCACTCCTTCTCGTTACCTTGCACCAGGAGCGTGTACTCCCCCTGGCTGCTGCCGATGCCGTTGTCAGCTTGGCAGAGGTAGACGCCGTTATCTGATTTGTTGAGCATCTCGAACTGTAGGAGAGCGCCGTCGGCTTTGGCCAGCGAGGGGAGCTCGCCATCCTTCTTCTCCCAGATGAAGGAGAGGGGCCTGAGAGAGAGGAGGGAGAGAGAGAGAGAGAGAGAGAGAGAGAGAGAGAGAGAGAGAGAGAGCGTTGAGTTGAACTGTACATGCTCGGCACATTTTGCATAAGAAAAAATCAAAAGAGAGGTGAAGTGATGAGAGGAGAAGAAGAAGCGGTGACGGGAGCTGCAGGAGAAAGAGAAGAGATGAAGTCATCAAGAGGAGAGAAAAGGGAAAAGGATGCCGGGAGGAACGAGGGATGAAAAGATAAAAGCAGGGGATGAGGGGCGTTTAGAGATGGAATAATGAGGAAAAATGATGGAGAGAAGGATTGAGTTGGGAGGAGTGCAGCAGCTCTGGGAAGAAAACAGCTTAATGGAGATGGAGGAAGGAGAAGAAGAAGAAGATCAGAATTTCAAATCAGCCTGCGTCAAAAAAAATCCATTCTGCATAACAGATTGTGTATGAGAGCGATAGCGAGACGTGCGCCTTGATAAAAGAATCAATTATGTAAATGCTCGAGTCCTTAAGCTCTGTACAGTAATTACAATGATGGGAAGTCTGAGCCGAGGACAAACCTGAATGTGTCGGACTGATTTATCTCTCTGTAAAATCTGGAAGAATAAAAAACCAGGCAATCTGTGACCTCTCAACCGGAGCCGGTGGAGTGTCTGTCCAGGAGCTGAACCCCAAAACTCTTAGACACGGATATTTATAAAGTGTAGTCGGGTGATTCCGAGAGCCAAAACCTACAAGAACTCTAAGTTATGGCTGGAGGGCAAAAACTCTCAAACTGAGTGAGAGCTAATCGTCTGCTCCCTGGACACCTGCTGCTGAGCAAACACTGTGGACTCTCTGTGAAGATCCAGGTTCTGAAAGATTTGGAGAACAGAAAACCTCACTGTGCTTATAAAGAGCATCTCTGGGGTGAGACCAAATGAAAGGGTTACAAATAAATATTAGTGCCGTCAAACGATTAAAATATTTAATCGCAATAAATCGCCAATTTGTATCTATTCTAAATGTCCCTTCATTTATTTTTTTTCCATTATTTTACTTTCGTTTTAATGCTCTTATCAACAGGGGAAAAGTGGATTGGCTTGCTTTATGCCAATGTTTTATTTTATTGAAAAACAACATTGCCAAACAGGGCGGTACAAAGTAAAATTATAAAGTGCACATTTCAGGTAAACAAGGACTCAGCCTATAGTGCAGTTAAACCATGGCTTAATATTTTATTTTTTTCAAGTTTGCTGTGAACATAGCAGTCAGGCCTCTTATTTCAGAAACAATGAACCGTAACAGTTAGGTTACCAATAACAGGTAAGCCTACTACTTCTTTGCTTTCAGCCAGCTACTCAAACAGACAAGCAACAAACTAACAAACAAACAAAATACACAGGCAAGTGTCGACCTACTTTGAAATAAATTTAACACAGAACTTGGTAGGGCTATTTGAGTCCTCCCCATATTTGTGGAAAATGTATGAAATAAGAAGTACCCTATTTTGAAATAAATAAAAACATATAGCTGCAGCCTGATAGTGTAACGGACTGGGTTTATGTTTATGTTTGGTTTTGACGTATGTTCAGTAAAACACTGTGTTGAATATGTATAATAAATATCTAATAAATATGTAAGGAAGTATTTCTCTGGTCATGTTTTGTCTTCATCCTCTCGTTTACCTCCGATAAAACGCATCCGGCGCCAAATGTGGGTTCATGTGCAATTAACTGATCAATTACCTTCACGTTCACAGGCCATAACTTGTGTGGTGTTATTAAACATAATGCTCAGAAGTCAATCTGTGTTATACAGCGAGTAGTTTAAGTGCAGAGCATTACCATCATGCTTCTCCTCGTGGTTTAGTCCTGCACGCTTAGGTGGAAACTTTTCAATTAGCGCGCACGCATCGGTAAACACCGCACAGAAGTCATGATACGCTTGGAGACATTCTTTATTGCAATTATGGGAACGCTGGTGCAATATATTCCTCCTTCCTCGCAGCTGTAATCATTAGCATGAGGAAAGAATGAGCTTTTGGGTGTTTGCGCTCAATTATTAATATAAAAATGTGTTAAATTATGCTAGTATCTAAATCTGAGTAATTCAACACTTAGTAACACATCCAACACGAACTGTCAGACCAGTGTTTTTACGGTTGAGGGATGAATCTGCTGTTTTTATTTTGTTCTTATTTTTCACCAAATCAAAACGCCCACATTTCTCTCTCGTTTATTTCCCAGTCTGTTGCACTCAGTCCCATTGGTTTCTATAGGAAATACATATATTAAAATAAGAAGACGACATATTCTGCTCATATTAAACACGTGTAATTTAAATGAGTCTTATTACTTGAAGCTTTAATGTTGAGAAAACATGGTTTCTATAGGAAATACATATATTAAAATAAGAAGACGACATATTCTGCTCATATTAAACACGTGTAATTTAAATGAGTCTTATTACTTGAAGCTTTAATGTTGAGAAAACACATCACTTTCCTCCAGCTGTCGATTGCTGAAGCTCCTCTTTTCAGCCTGTGGTTTGAGCGCCTGTCTCTTTAAGGCCCCGCCCCCTCCCTTTAACTTTGCTTTGATTGGCCAGCTGACCCATTGTGTTGTGATTGGTCAACCACTCCCAGTGGCGAAGTTACCACAGATTTAACTTTGCAGAACTGTTACATTCACAAACTAGAAAGTCTCCCAGTGGAGCTCCAGCCTCCGACGAGACCCAACAGCCCCCAGCATGAAATCACATTTTAATTATAGATGCAGATTTTTTTATATGGATCTGCACTGAATCGCACACACTCATAAATATCAGATCCCCTTGACATTGCAGATTTTTCTTTCATCTAGATCAGATCTAGATTCATTCTCTGCAGGAATTTAGCGAAAACGTCAAATAAGCCTGCGTGTCTCAATGTTACAAACAGTAAATAAAAATCCCCTGATCCCGATCTGCACTAAAAGTTAATGTGCACGTGATCCATGAAGTAGTTTATTGCATAATCCTTCAAACTAACAGACAAACAAACTAACCCAGATGAAAACATGGCCTCCTTGACGGAAACAACAACAAATAGCCCGACTAAATATCAGGACTAAAACCGCCACAAGACCAGCTTCTTCCCGGCTGCAGTTGGTGTTATCAACAAGGCCCGGGACCCCCCCCCACCTGACCCCACACCTCAAGGATGTGTTAAATTAACACATATTATATTATATTATATTATACTGCATTATATTGCATATTGCAATTTGACACTGTTCACTGTTTTGCTTTTTTGCATTTTGAATTTCACTTTTTACTTCACTTTTTATACTTTTATATATTTTTATATAGACATGTTTATGTCTAAATAAATGCTACCTTGTATAAATATTTGAAAAAGTGAGTAAATAAGAAGTAAATAGTGAGTAAATATATATCGTTTTTTTATTATTATTATTGTTTTTCTTATGTTTGGTGTATTTATTGTGTTTTTATGTTTCTATGTTCATTGTATGCACCAATAACCAGAGCAAATTCCAGGGAGGTGTAAATCTACTTGGCAATAAATACCTTCTGATTCTGATTCTGATTCTTCTTCTTGCTGAACGCAAAGTTAAAGAAAGTCAAACCCAACTCTTCCCCCAAGTTTAAATTAAATCCAGTTCAGTAGTTCTTTGTATTTCCCCCGAACAAACAGACAAACCAATAAAACCGTGACCTTTGTAGTAGAGGTAAAACAAATCTAAAACACTAGCGTGAGAGAAATGCTGATATGACATCCTGTCTCAATCAAACATTGTCTCTAATCGATATCTGAACATTGAGTTTCCAGCACCGTGTTGGTTTGTCTCAGCTCCATTATCTCTTCCCTCTCATCAGCGTGCTTTCCAGACGCAGCAGACAGTTACCCACCCGAGTGCAATGATGTGGCCCACTGATGTGTTTTTAATAGTTTTTTTTGGACAACACCGAAGCTCCGCGGCGGCACAGAGGAATAAAGCTAATCAGGCTCCGGCTGCAGAGGCGATCCTGGTTAGCGGCTTTAATTCACTGTTGCCTTTTTCCAGGGATTTCCTTTGACAGTGAGAGACGTGCAGAACATATCCAGCTATACCCTTCAGCGGGTCGCAGATTATCCTAATCCCGCTGAATGTCACCTGCTGCTTTTCTATCCGTGGCCGTGACCTTGCACACTTAGAGGAGCTTGCACGCAATCAGTCCAAGTTATGCAAGGTCTTCTAGTTGCAGGCGCGTCAAGAGAACAGACTTAGGGAGTTTAACTTGGTTAAGTGAGTTCAAGAGAGGAAATGAGATATGATGGCGAGCGCTCCCCCGACGGCCTGATTGAATAATGGGAAATATAATAGAATGTGGAGCACAAACCCCTTTCTCCTCTAGTGGAGAGCTCCCTCCATCAGGCGTCAAGGAAACACCGATCGCAATGTGATACCATAAGTTAGTGTTCTGAACCAGACAGGATGTGACCATAAAGAGGAGAGGAGGGGAGAGGAGGGGGGGGGGAGGAGGAGAGGAGAGAAAACTAAAGGACAGGAAGTACAAGGAAAAGAAACGAGATGAGATAAAAGAGGAGAGGACAGGACACAGGAGACAAGACGTGAGAAGAGAAAAGGAAACGTCAGGAAAAGGAAAGGAGACGACAGAAGAGATGAGAGGAGAGAAGAAGAGGGGAGAGAAGAGAAGAGAAGAGAAGAGAAGAGAAGAGAAGAGAAGAGAAGAGAAGAGAAGAGAAGA